>NW_025880180.1:0-2183 GCF_002878395.1 Capsicum annuum
ACAGGTACGTTGGTGGTTAACAAAGAAAATACAAAATTCAGTTACAACGAAAGAGATTCGGAGACTAGTATTACATATATTAAATTTTACATTTACAATTGAAGTAATTAGTACTAACAAAAATATTATTGCATATTACATATCAAGACAAAGCTGCACAGACTGATATAATAGAAGATGATGCTTTAGAAAAAATACTCAAAACCCTAACTACGCTTTCAATGAAAGTGGACAGTATGGGTAAAAAATAGAAAATCAAAAGACTAATAAAGTTAAACTAAAGTCTAAAGCTATGAATCAGCTAACTTAACAGTGTGCAGAGCTATGTCGATCGGAAGACATTAAAATTCCAGAGCTAAAAGGAGACGTTGGGACACTCCATAAAACCCATAACGTTTATCAATCTATAAATGCAGGTACAAGCAAAGGAGTTCGTGGACAAAGATACTAGAACATGAACATGAATAAGATATTTGAAAAACTATTTATACCAAAAACACAAAAAGACCCCTTGTACATACCCCCACAAATTACCACATATCGAGATAGTTTGAACCAAGATGAAAAAGCTTATAACCATATAGCCCGAGGATATATAGAAAATATCTACAAAGTACAAACTTTTCTAAACCTTAACCCCAGAGCTACAAATATCCAAGAACCAAACACAAACTATATAACCCAAAAATTGCAAGGTTACAACAAGCTAATCGCATTACCCAAAACCAATCCAATCTTAATAAAAACATGTTTCGACTATGGATTATCAAATACCGTATATACCCAAGATGGAGAAGAACTAACAGCTATAGAAGAATTACATAAAGTATTCACCACTTATAAAAGAGTAACCAAAGGAAATCTATTTTATATAAAGTTTTATACTGCACCAGCAGAGATATTGTACGACAAGATCAAACCAGTTGTACAAGTTGTAAAAATAGGATTAACCAGAGATATGATTATACCGGAAGATATTGTGCAGCAGCCAGAGATACCCAAAATCGAGATACCTGATTTTTACGTAAATAAATGACTTATTGAAATAGTTACAAGTATTCAAGAATTAACAAATAATTATATCAATGGAAACCCAATATGGAGATATTATTCAAGAGATCATCAAATGATTTATTCAAATTCAAGAGAACTACGACAAACATCTATGGAAGATGTTAGACAATGGATAATGACGTTACTTAACCCAGAAAAACAATCTACTGCAAGAGCAATTAGGAAAGGATTTATTTCAGATGGATTATTAACAAGATATTGCAAGATAATTGGACACAAATATCCAGACTATCAATGTTCGAGATGTAATGGAGGAGATAATATTATCCCAGAAGTCCAGCTAGAATAAAAGAAAAAATCAACCAAGAAGATAAGGACGCCAACTAGAAGATAAAAACCAATGGAGCAATAATAGAAAGACAAGGAGACAAAAATATTAAAGGAAGAAAGCGACAAATGGAGAAAAAGTTAACTTTGTGAAAAATAAGATACGTGAATCATGTAACATTTAATAGCTTTACTATTTCTATGGTAGACTTTTTGACTTTTCTTTTATTCATTTATTAGCTTTTAGTACTTGCCATTATTGGCTTTTTTAGGACAAATGTATATAGGAAACGTGTAAAGTTATATTAGGACAGGTGTAAAGTAAAATAGTATACACGTTTTCATTCTTAGGTTATAAATAGCAGAGCATTTGCTCAGTTAGAGGCAAGTCTTCATGTGTTGAAGCAAAAAGACCTCCTTTGTAAACAAAAAAACTTTTGAATATTTAATAAAAAACAGATATATTTCAAAGCAAAAGTTATGGATGAACAAAGCCCAGAATTATCAAATCTACCAGAACAGGTATATTTATTTATGGTTATGAATAGCTAAATTCATAGATTCCTGGCAATCATGATATGATAAAATAAGTTCATGTTAGTTACTTTAGAGTAGAATTATTTGAAAAATGGCATGCTAAGAAGTTTATTAGCAAAGTGGAAAAGGAGAAAAATCTCTAAGAACTATGTCATCCTAAAGGTGAAATCGGTGAGGCAAGAAAGCGTGATAGGGGAGTAGCTAGAGTAGAGGCGCTATTTAAGGGAAAAGTATCCAGATTACCATGCTAATAGTGACCGAAGAACATATTATTTAAGAATAATCTAGTATATAGTAATCTAAAA
>NW_025880180.1:2283-6252 GCF_002878395.1 Capsicum annuum
ATTTGTTATGTGTATGATTGAAGGAAATATTTTGAAAAAGCATCATATGAAAAATGAATACTTATTTATCTGAAGAAATGGTAGATAAATTTAAAATACTTGTTTTGTATGTACTTAGGGATATAGAAATTGTAGATATAAGAAAAATCATATTGGAAAAAATATTTGATAAATATTTTATGACTAGAATAAATTACATACCTCACCTACCTAACTACTCTTATAAATACTTACATATCAAACCTACACATCAACCATGATAAATTACGTATATTTAGAATATTGGAAAATGAATATGAAAAATATACAATTAACAGAAAAACTAATGAAAACAAATTTAGATGAATATATGAGAACCAAAGATATAAAATATATAGAATACCTTAATGAAAATATAGAGGAATTAATAAGATAAAACAAACAGCTAAAGAATATTATGAAAAAGCATTTAATTAACCCACCTAAATGACAGATAATTTTGAAGTACTAGTTTTATACATACTTAGAGAAATAGAAATTATAGACGTAAAGAAAATAATATGGAAAAAAATATTTAACATTGAAGATGACGAGTTAGATATAAATTAGATAGAATACAAGTTAGGAGAAATATACTTAAGTGATGACAATCACTATTACTACCTAGATAATTATTCAGATGGATATTTGTAACACCCCAATTTTCTGAACCGGAATGCTACACGGTGCTCATGACCCTGAAGGACCACAAGCTAACCCATGACTGATATCTGTACCTGTATACTGCATAATATATCATAAAATATGAAAACATGAACATGAATGGCCATAAGGTTTGAATTGAATAAACATCTGATAACAAAATATCTGAAAAAGGTATAACAATACCAAAACAAGTCATAAATACTGAAAATAATGAGATCTAAATATCTAATCTTACATCTAGTCTGAAAGCCTCTAACTGAACTGAATAAGGAGTTGAAAGAACATGTCTCCAACTAACTCCATCTAGCAACTGAATAGTAAATATAGCAGTAATCATATCGTCCTAGAATGAGAAGGACTCACTGCAAACTCTGAACACTGGAATGCTACTGCTGATCTAGAGCTCGTGCCTCTAAACCTATGGTGTAACATAAGAGAAAACACCATAGCGCAAATGTGTCAGTACGTCTGAATGTACTGAGTATACGAGTGAGGTAGGCTAAATGCAAAGGGTTATATGCATGAACAATGCTAGGCAAAGGGTTATATACATGAACAATGCTGACTAATATGAACGTGAGAATACATACATGCATACATAACTATAACTGAACTCATGGAGATACTGACTACTGAGTCTGAATACTGACAACATGAGTGTACTGATACTGAGATAGTGAATAGATGAATGACTATTTTTGATAGTTTGAATTATGAAGAACTGGTCTAGTTGATTGTGTCTGACAGTCCTGAAGTTGAATACTGATATCATGAATTCTGATAACTGATATAACTGATACATGAGTTCAGAAAACTGATATAACTGTGATGATCGGCCTAATTAATGTAACTGATACTAAGCGACTGTATCTGACAGTCTAAGTTCTGATGGAACTATTTGAGTTTTGTTTTATATGGAGTAACTAAATTTGAGATCAATCCTATCTAGCAGGTGATCTTTAAATCTGATAATTCTGATACTGTTTAACTATAGTTGAGATCAGCCCTATCTAATGGGTGATCTTGAAGTCTATTTATAATGATAAGGATTGAATGTCTCTAACAGTACTAAATCTGTACTACTGAATTGAGTTGACTGTATCTGATAATCCTAAATCTGTAACTGACTATGGGATGTGTTCATCTAACCGACATACCCCAAGCTAAGCTGACTGGGGTCCAATCTCTGCCCTGACTGGAAGGGTGTCAGTACCGCGCTACCAATAAAGACATCTGTTGTAGAGTCAGTCCTAATCTAGCGGGTGACTCCTGGGATCAGTCCTATACATATAAATGTGCTAACAGGTGATCCCTGAGTATGTCAGTCCTAATCTAACGGGTGACATCTCGTACCTACATTGGCAACGTAGTTCTGGAACTTAGGGATTGCTTCTAGGGATCTCAGTCCTATTTTAGCGGGTGGGCCCCCATCCCTAGGTTCGCTCGGTGCTGAATCCTACTCCCATCTAAAAGACACTGAACTGAATAACTGGGCTGAACTAAATAACTTAACTGATTTGATTTGCTGAACTGATACTGATTAACTGAACTGGTACTAGTGGTATTGTTTAGCGGAGCTAAAACTGAGTTTATTGGATTCCGATGACAGACAAAATATAATGAGTTCTGAGGACTGATTAAGAGTACTGAAGTTACTGAAAGCACTAGAATTACTGAAGTGTCCGATATCATTGAGTACTGAGATCACTGAGATTTACTGAACTATTGAGATTTACTGAGGTTTCTGAGTTACTAAACGTTCCTGAGTCACATGACTCTATGGAACATGGCTTGACTGAGAGTATCATGAAAACATGACATGGCTCTAGGCACACAACTATATTTTTCGGGTATAAGTACCCCTAGGACTCGATGGAAGGAAACTGACACACATGACTAACTTGATCATAAGAGTAGAGTCCATAATCCACAATATCATAAATAAGGGATTTCATACTAAGCATGGTTCTCAACAATCTATTTCATGGAAGGGAATTTCATACAACATGTATTCACTTGCATAGCTTTCAATATTACGCTCATTACATATTACAACCACAATCCATAATATCATAACTTAAGGAATTTCATGAAGTACATGGGTATTCTACTTCTTGTACATGAGTGGGTTTTGCAAGTAAGCATAACATAATTCCATAAGACTAGTTCATGAGTAATCTAACAGTGTTCACAAGACACATTATCAACATAGATGACATTGAACATAAAGGCCTATCATGAATCCTTCCCTTAGTCACAATTTAGCTATAATGCAAGATTTCTAGTCTCTTAGGTATTTTATCAAAAACCTCACATACACAACTTAGGCATAGGTGTAAATCATACAATTACTCATCATAAATAATCAAACTTACATGTTTTCAACTCATAAGATGTCATAGATTCATAATAACACATAAAGAGTTTATCTTGGTATCATTCAACACATAAACATGATCAACAATCCATTCATAACATGAAAACCATAATATATAGTTTTAGAAAAGGGTTCTTGAACTTCATGGACGAAAAGAGTCCATAAATGAACACACGCATACCTTAGAAAGGAAACCTTGATGATTTGCTGGAGAGTTATTAGATTGGGAAACTTAATTCTTGATTATCTTTGAAAAAGGCTTAAATCTTACTTTTGAGAGATGAGTTTGATGAAAACCCTAATCTTGTGGTTGAGAGTATAAGAGAGGGTTTTTGATATGCTTAACTGGAGTAAAATGGGAAAAATTACGCCTCTTTAGAGTTATAAGTCATGGAAGGTGAAGGAAAAGACCAAAATACCCTTATGAAATAATTTCCCAGTTGCTGAAAAATCATAGCTAACGACCTTCGTGATAGGGCGTCACAAATGTGATAAGCTATCACGAATGCCGTCACTTAGGGGCTGGTTTCTGCCTAAGGCTGACGACCTTCGTGATAGGGCGTCACAAATGTGATAAGCTATCATGAATGTCGTCACTTAGGAGCTAGTTTTTGCCTAAGGCTGATGACTTTCGTGATAGGGCGTCACAAATGTGATAAGCTATCGCGAATGTCGTCACACTGTTTCCAGCCTGACATACTGGAGTAAAATAGACATAACTCCTTGCTCCGATATCGGATTTAGGCGAAATTGGTATCGTTGGAAATTTAATTCAATTATCTATCTGTTGATAGGTCATGAGCTAAAAAATTCCAAGTATAATGAGAGATATACTCCTTTGAAGTTGACTATACCAATATCCTTCTCAAGAATTCAATCGGTAAGGAATGTTTTGATTCGTTTGATAG
>NW_025880181.1:0-2750 GCF_002878395.1 Capsicum annuum
TTAATCTCTCAGCCTTTCTGCTAATTGCTCTTCTCCAATATAGATGATAAGATATTTGCTATGCAAAAGTCTACACCGTCTCCAGACATGTTCCCAGGTAATTATGTCTGGCGATGGTGTAGACTTTTGTATAGCAGATATCTTGTCATTTATATTGGAGAAGAGCAATTAGCAGAAAGGCTGAGAGATTAAGCTCGTTCGATTTGTGCACTAACTCTGTCATATTTTTTTGATAGAGTAATAAGCTTGGAGTTACGTAAAGTTTGATACACTTGGTAGAGCCGGTTTAAATCACATTCTACGTAACTCCATGCTTACTAATTTATCAAATTGGTTGAGCAAGATGCATGGAGCAATGCTCGATAAAAGTGTGTTGTTCAACTGTTGGGACCACATCTTCAACGTGCATCAACACATTTTGACCTAGAACAAACACAACGATCCTCCATGTATCCTTTAAATCTTCTGAAGGGCTTCTAGAATGCCACAACTTTGAAGATAGTGTTCCTAATCGAGCTCATAAGAGATGAGGTACTCCTTACCAACTTCGAAGATGGTAACGACCAGCTTGAATACAGAATCAACAAGCTGGAGGCAAGCTTAAAAATTATCGAGATTCACATACTACAGCAAACATCTGATCTTCTCCAAGGAATATTGAAAGCATGTCAAGGAAAGAAAACACAATCAATTATAACCATATTGCTAAGGAAGCAATGATACTCTAGTTGCCTTTCAATCTCGTTTGTGGTTCCGATCAGGTCAACGGTAGTAGACCTGATCGGAAACACAAACAAGAAGATGGGATAAAATTTAAAATTCAGAAATTGCTGTCTTCGCTTAGTTTCCTTATTTTCACTGCAGTTGTCGTTGGCGTAAGTTTTTTAGACTTGCTGAACATTATTTCTACCGTCGATACCCGTGAGGCTGCTTTGTTGGTCTTCTTCTATTTTCTACTTAGGTAATAATCCTGACCATGCAGCTCCCTAGCAAAGTGTCCATCTGCATTGTTTTTCTTTTAGAGACACAACACACGAAATTATATTATCGGATACACTTTCATAGTTGCACTTGATTCAGATTTCGCATCTGTTAAGATAATTCTATCGGCCAGATTCGTTAGAAGTTAATTTCTACCCTATGTCGCTTCTTTAATTAGCTCTCATATTATATAGTCTTCCATCAACAACCCATTTTCCCTCGAAAGTATTCTCCTACCGCACCTTCTGGCATATAATCATCAACCCGAGCGAGCAACCCAACCATATAAATTTTGGCTAGGGCAATAACTATATTGGTTTTCCATTCTTATTTGATGCAGTGCGAGGCTTCGAGGGCCCTCTAAGGGTCCAATGCATACTTAAATTTAAGTCCAATTGCTATTGGCTCTCTGTAGTGACAACAAATATTGATCCCTTCTCAAAACTTGACACGTATAAACATGAGCACCAACCGTCAGTAATTCGTAACAGGGTATCTGCACCATCTTCATGAGGTCCTCAGCCTTATCAATTTTGAACCCATCAAACTTAACGGTACAATGTAGGAACTTTTTTGAATGATCAATGCCTAATAGATTAAAAACTACATTCACAAAAATATTGTACTTTGTTTGTGTTGTCCCGATAACCTTATCAGTAATACATAGTTAACTCCCACACATATGATAGTGGATCCATCTGCATGCACCTTATTCTTCCAAGCCCATCTATGACTGAAATTGAATAAACAGATGACTAGCTTGTTGCAACAGATGACACATCTGTTTATATTGTCAATCAATTGGAGACATCTGTTACGACAGTGATCAACCTGTTGTAGAAATCAAACAGATATATACATGTGTTGCAAAAATATTACTAGTATGTTGTAAGTTATCTAATAGAAAGAATATATTTTGTAACAGATTACCCATCTGTTAGATTTATTCTAAAGCAATTTTCTTTTCTTTCCGAGATACAATAATTTATAAATAGGTCCCTCCTTACAAATATGGATGATCCAGATTCATACAAGAATATTCATATCGATTCCTTGCATGAACTTCAAAGGCAGTTTGATTGATGAACTCCAGAGAGATATTTGGCTGACTTCGGAGCAAGGCTGCCGGATGAATGAAAGATGTCTGATTGACAATAATAATAATAGTAGTAATAATAATTAGGTAATGTTTTTTATTTTAGCGATTATTTTCCTGCTTTTGTATATCAAATCTACCCAAAGGATTCAAAAATCTATGAACATTCATTTCATTTTGTTGTCGACTTTGAATTTTTAATTCTTATTTAGTATTTAATAATAATCATTCTGTTTATTTCTTGTTCTCAACATGTTGACGGTTGGTGGTAGGAATTGAAAAGCAATTTGTGTCAACAGTTAGAGGTTAATCTGCTACGACAGATCGATCATATGTTGCACCTGACGGTTATTAATAACAAAGGTCTATCGTTGTTATTGAGAGGGTAAAAAGAGAAATACATGACTCAAAGTTCCGATTATTCAATATGAAAATTTTTTCGTAAATAAATAATAAGGAAATAAAAAATAAACCCAATTTATAACCACAATTTTAATAACTGATCGTGACTTTTCACCATTTTTATTTTTGAATTTGTTTTTTAAATTATTTATTATATAATAAAATGATTATTATTTTTATTAAGGAATTGAAAAGGTATTTTTTTATTTATAAAATAAAAAAGTACGCAAATTTGGACTAATGATATGATGATATAGTTTTTTTTTTTTTT
>NW_025880182.1:0-2952 GCF_002878395.1 Capsicum annuum
GTCTATAACTCATCTTTGGAAAAGAATCATTTATTTCTTCTTTCCAAAACAAATATTTACACATGTGGTGATAATTTTGTGTCAGTCTAAAAGTAGTCCATAAGTTATCACGACAAAAATCTAATACACTTTCAATGATACCTATTTCCATAAAAGGTATGAGAACAACAAACATGTCACACAACTAATGAAAATGTATAATTAGCTTTTCCTAGAACCAATCATCACATGTAAAACTTTATCCCATTCCATATTGATTGATTGGTTGAAAGTCACAAATAATACAACAGGTTTTGTAAATGTAGTAAATGACAAAATTTAGGGAGAAATGATCTTATTTTTAGATACAAAAGGGTCATTGTTTTCTATTCAAATTGTAAAAAGGCAGTAGATCTCACTTTCACAAAAGAAAATTCAATATTTGGGAACTATATAAAAATATAAGTTACAACAATTGACAATTCAAAATATTTAAAAACTACGATAAGGAGAGAGTATTTTTTTTCATTTTCTTTTTGTCGATATGATATGGGATCCGGTTATGGAGGGAGGCGTTTAGATAGGTGTCACGACCCGAACCAGGGCTTGGCCATGACGAGTATTTCGAACCATGGAGCCCCTGAATACCCCTATCTGTCTGGTAATCATGTACCTAATTTATATGATCAACTTAATGTGGAAGAAACACAATAATTAGGAAACATGATCATCAATATGAAAAGAAACAATAATGGGGAGATAAGGGTCCCCCAACATCAATGAACCTCTAAACAACTATCTGCGAAAATCTCTAAAAAATGACTGAGTCAAGTAACTGTATATAAACTGGGACAAGGCCCCTAGTAGACTCCAAAACTGAATATAAGATAAAAGGACTGCAGGACATAAGACCTTCCGAAACATAAAAGGCTCACCACTTGTCTCTGCAACTCTGTTTTAATGATCTACTGATTCTCTTGACCCCTAGACTGGGCCTCTGAACCTGAGAGGTTAGAGAGGGAAGGGGGTCAGCATAAAAGTACTGGCATGCAGAGATATAAAAAAACATAATATTTTTACAAAATATAGTTGAGAGCCATTATAAAGCAATTTCGTATCAAATCATTTGAAAACACATGGGTGTAATGCAATAGTTTTCTCAACAACAATGAAATGCAGCTGAGCTAGGTGGAATACCCTACATAATTTACACCAACTGTCTAACCTCGGCTGCCACTGAGATTAGAGTATAAGTGAGGGAAAGACACACAAGATCACATAGCATGGTGTCTCGACCCAATGGTAGTGCCCAAGATCACTTAGCCTGGGCTCCTACCTATAGTCCTAATTTGGGAGTGACATAAAGTCAAGTACACAAGATCACTTAGCCTAGTACCAAATCTCCATGTCGGCAAACACGTTTTCCAGCGATGAGCCCTTATACTCAAACGCCTTCTTTGGGCATCCACCTATCTTATGTAAAATTGATGCATTCAGATTTCATCTGATTGAATCACATTTCATATTCTGTAGGGTATCGTCATTCCCGACTTGCAAGTCCTCAATATTACTTCCACATATGCATAATCATGTAAAAACCAAGGTGCTTCATCATTTACAAGTGGTGAACAATAGTTATTTCAAATTCATGCTGCTCTGTTTTGTTGATCACAATATGATATGGGGTATCAAGACATTATTTTGTGAATTTGAAAGCAATTTACATTCATATTTATCAAACTTCCATGGAAAATCTCAAATCACATATGTATGGTTTCAACCAATGAAGTATATAGGCAAAAAATTCCCATGACATAAAGAAAATGACTTAGAAATCATATTGAAAGCTAGTTATTAGCATTTGATTGAAAATCCCCATTTAAAAGCATGCATGTTCATAAAAACTACACCCATGAGATTTTAGGATAACCCCACGTACCTCTATTTCCAAGGATAATACATGTTTCTTGAAGCTTGCGGATTGGTGATTCCAAATATGTAATTATCTTTGAAAACCTACGGTCGAATTTTGAACTATTTGGGTTTTTATTTTGAAATCCTAAGGAAAATCTTTGAGCACTTTTGATGAATGAAGGTGTATTTTGGGGTCCTTGGAACTAAATTTCATGTTTTAGGGCTAAGGGTGGAAAAGGACCACTTTGTCCCCAAAACGGAGTGTTTAAGTCACTTGTATTCTTTACATAGGCGCCGCTTATCCCATTTCCTATGTTCACATAGGCGCCGCATAGGCTATCACCTATGTTTACATAGGCGCTGCCTAGGCTATCACCTATGTCTACATAGGCGCCGCCTAGGCTATTGCCTATGCTTTCTAGTGGACATGGGCGATTGGTTAGGCGACGCGTATCACTTTGAAAGGCCATAACTTCATGCTTGGGTGTTGGATTTTAGCCAAATTGGTATCGTTGGGATGCTAAATCGAATACCTATCATTTGACACATAGTAGGCTTTCTAATTCGACATATACAGAGAGTTATAGTTGATGAAAGTTGATACACTTTACAATGTCCACTAAAACTTAGCCGATCAAAAGAGTTTCAACTCGTCTATGAATTGAAGGACCTCTATGGTCTAAATACAAGCTTGAATGGATTCAGATGCTACACAAATAATTAACATGCCGTATTGGCATAGGATTTTATCGATTCGGGATTATCAACGTATCGAAATCATGATCTTTATTGCAGCTCAAAATGTGGGGCATTACATTATCCCCCCTTAGGATCATTTGTACCCGAATGATGATGCGTGACACAGACAGACCCGATTTCAAGCATAATAAAGGACTAGGAAAGATAAGATAGGAATAGTACCTTCTGTCTTATCCTCCATCGAAGCAAACGAATTAGGATATCTAATTCTCATGTCATCTTCTGACTCCCAAGTGGCTTCTTCGACTTTCTAATTCCTCCACAGTACCTTTACCAAGTCTATCTCTTTGCTTCTCAGCT
>NW_025880183.1:0-3071 GCF_002878395.1 Capsicum annuum
AATCTCAACACACCATCTACCCCTTAGGAGGAAACCTCTACTTTTTGTTCCTTGACTGACTCCTTCAGTCTGACCAAACTAGCATCTAAGTATTGGTCTTCCTTCACTTCCAAAACCAAGGAGGATTCGGAACTACTCTGAACCCCTATACTACATTCAGCAGAGTCAAACAACCTAACCCCCAATCTAGCCAAACGTGTACATCACGAACCAACTCTTTCTTACCTTCTACCACATGCGAAACACTACCCATGGACACTCTACTTAGGGTATCCGCCATAACATTGGCCTTGCCCGAATGGTACAGCACACTCATATCATAGTCCTTTAACAATTCTAACCATTGTCTCTTCCTAAGATTAAATTCTTTCTGGGTAAACACATACTACAGACTCTTATGATCAGTGAAAACATCAACATAGACACCATACAAATAGTGTCTCTAGATTTCCAAAGCAAACACAACAGCAGCCAACTCAAGGTCATGGGTGGGGTAATTTTTCTTATGGGGTTTCAACTGTCTAGAAGAATAAGCTATCACCTTACCATTCTGCATCAATACGCAACCCCACCTAACTCTCGAAGCATCATAGTACACCACAAAACCATCAACACCATAAGGAAAAGTCAAAATATGGGCTGAAGTGATTCGAGTCTTCAGCTCCTAAAAACTCTTCTCACAAGATTTGGACCACAAGAACTTTACTTTCTTTTGGGTCAACTGAGTCATAGGAGATGCTATAGAGGATAAACCCTTAACAAAATGGCAGTAATAGCCAGCTATCCCAAGAAACTTTGGATATCAGTCGGAGAAATAGGTCTAGGCCAATTTCTAATAGCTTCGATCTTTTGGGGATCAACTCTAATACCCTCAGAAGAAATAATATGACCCAGAAAAACAATTGACCTTAGCCAAAACTCACACTTACTGAACTTGGCAAACAACTTGTGATATCTAAGGGTTTGCAAGACAGTTCGGAGATGATCAGAATGTTATCCTCACTACGGGAGTACACCAGTATATCATCGATGAACACTATGACAAAAATATCCAGATATGGTCTGAACACTCGATTCATGAGGTCTATGAAAGCTGCTGGGGCATTAGTTAACCCGAAAGACGTAACAAGAAACTCAAAATGGCCATAACAATTTTGGAAAATAGTTTTCGGGATGTCACACTCCCTAACTTGGAGTTGATAATAGCCGGAATGAAAGTCTACCTTTGAGAAATAACTTGCACCTTGTAATTGGTCAAACAAATCATCTATTCTCGGAAGAGGGTACTTATTTTTTATGGTGACTTTATTCAGTTGGCGGTATTCAATGCACATACGTAAAGATCTATCTTTCTTTCTCACAAACAACACAGGAGCACCCCAAGGAGAAACACTGGGCCTTATGAAACCCTTATTTAGTAGATCTTTGAGTTGCTCTTTCAGCTCCTTAAGTTCTACAGAGGCCATGTAGTAAGTAGGAATAAAAATAGGCTGAGTATCAGGAAGAAGATCAATCCTGAACTCTATCTCTCTATCAGGAGGTATCCCTGGGAGATTATCCAGAAAGACATCAAAAAACTCATTGATGATGATAATAGACTGGAGAGTTGGAGTCTCAGACTTAGTACCTTTGACTCTAACCAAATGGTAAATACACCCCTTGGAAATAAGCTTTCTAACTTTGAGGTAGGAGATAAAATGACTCTTAGTTGACACAGAATTCCCAGACCACTCAAACATGGATGCACCCAAAAACTGAAACTTGACCACTCGGATCCGACAATCAATAGAGGCATAAGGAGAATACAACCAGTCCATATCCAGAATCACATCAAAATCTACCATGTCTAACTCAATCAGATCAGCCAACAAGACTCTATGAAGAACGGTAACAGGACACTTTTTATACACTTTCTGGGCAACAATTGAATAACCCACTGGGGTAGAAACTAGGATAGGCTCAGGAATAATCTCAGAACTTATTTCAAAATTCACAGCAATCAAAGGTATAACATATGAGAAATTGGATCCAGGATCTAACAAAGCATACATATCAAATTGAAATATATGAAGCATACCAGTAACAACATCGGAAGAGTTGTTCCTGGCGGGACGGTAAAGCATAGAATCTATTCTGGCGCTGCCCACCAGCATTGCTAGAAGAGGCGCCCTGAGCTGGGGCTGGGCGAGTCGCTGGAACTAGAGCACTAACAGATCTGATATCCAAATTGGATGAAACCAATTTCATTAGAAAGAGGACTCTCATATCTTTCTATTGATATATAGTATCTCACACAGATCATTGTGTACAAGGAGTTATGATTATTTTAATTTGGTCCAAAATTTTGCTTTTGATAGGCTGAAGTAGACCGACCATAACTTTTTGCTCCGATACACAAATTGGATAAAACCAATTTCATTAGAAAGAGGAATCGCAGAGCTTTTCGTTGATGTATGGATCATCCAGATCATTATGTACAAGGAGTTATGATCGTTTAAAGTTGGAGCAAAAATACGTCAGGCCTCAGTACTTTTTCCTGCATGTTTTACTGTTCACTACTATTCACGGTTCGATCGAAATATTCGTAACTCGTCGCTCGTGTGTCCATTTTGGATGATCCATATATCATTGGAAATCTTATTCGATACTCTAAACAATGGTGGGTCATAATCTAAGACATTCTGCACGAAAAATTTATAATTCATTCTAGAAGATAGAACCCAACACGTTTACGCATAAAATTTCAAAGAAAAATTTTCTGAGTTATTATAATTAACTGTTTCTGTAAAGGAATTGACATCTAAGAGGATTCTCATTCCATCAAAGAGGATTTTATTTCCATCTGCTCCATTAGAGATTAGGGCTAAGAGAAGAAGGAGAGTGATTTCAAGAGAATTATCAGGCATCCAAAAAAGCAAAATTGCAACTCCTCTGTCTGTGTGTCGTACTGAGAAACGTACAATATCCAAAGGAGAGCAGCAGGAGCTGAAGAAGTTGAATATATCATATGTCTTCCAATTGACAAAACAAACAGAAATATATCTGTTTCAACAGATAACACATCTGTTAAA
>NW_025880184.1:0-571 GCF_002878395.1 Capsicum annuum
ATATTTAATCATCCCTTGCCTTTCTATAGGCGCCATCATAGCCTTACGACTTAACGCATCAGCTACCATATTTGCTTTCCCTGGATGGTACAAGATATCAACATCGTAGTCCTTTAATACTTCAAGCCATCTCCACTGCCTTAAATTTAGATCCTTCTAATTAAAAATATATTGCAAGCTCTTATGGTCAGTATATATATCAACTTGAACCCCATATAAGTAGTGGCGCCATATCTTTACAGCAAAAATAACTGCTGCCAGCTCAAGATCGTGCGTAGGATAATTTTTCTCATGTGGCCGCAATTGTCTAGAAGCATATGCTATTACCTTACCATGCTGTATCAACACACATCCTAAACCAATTTTGGAAGCATCACAATACACTGTATACCCTTCGGTGCCTTCTGGAAGTACCAACATGGGTGTACAAATCAACTTTTTCTTTAAATCTTAAAAAATCTTCTCACAGGCATCATTCCATTAGAATTTGGATGCTTTATGGGTTAGCTTGGTTAAGGGTGTTGAAATGGAAGAAAAGCCTTTAACAAACCTTCTATAATAACCGGCCAAC
>NW_025880184.1:671-2570 GCF_002878395.1 Capsicum annuum
TTAGAGAACTTTGCATAAAGCTTACAATCACAAAGAGTCTGCAATGCCTATCGTAAGTGATTGGCATGGTCCTCTTCTGATCTAGAATAAACTAGAATATCATCTATAAAAACTATCACAAATACATCCAAGAATGGCTTAAACACCCTATTCATCAAATCCATAAAAGCTGCGGGTGCATTTGTTAACCCAAATGACATAACTAGAAACTCATAATGACTATACCATGTTCTTAAAGCTGTCTTGGGTATATCCTTCTCTTTGACCCTCACTTGGTGGTAACCTGACCTCAAATCAATCTTAGAAAGCACTTGGCGCCCTGTAACTAATCAAATAAATCATCAATTCTTGTGAGAGGATATTTATTCTTAATAGTCACCTTATTCAATTATCGATAATCAATACACATCCTCATCGAGCCATTCTTTTTGCGCACAAATAACACTGGTGCTCCCCAGGGGGACATACTAGGCCTTATGAATCCCTTCTCTAGAAAATCTTTCAATTGCTCTTTCAATTCTCATAATTCTGCTGGAGCCATTCTATACGGAGGAATGGAGATTGGTTAGGTGCCTGGTATTACATCAATACCAAACTCTACTTCTCATTCAGGAGGCAGACCTGGAAGATCTTCAGGAAATACATCAGAAAATTCATTTACCACCGGAACAACGTGAAGAGTTGGTGGCTCCGCTTCTGTATCCCTTACTCTAACTAAATGATATATGTATCCCTTGGAAATCATTCTTCTTGCCTTAAAATAAGAAATAAATCTACCTCTTGGCGTGCTAATTTCACCTTTTCATTCAAGGACTGATTTATTTGGAAAATGGAAATATACCTTTTTCGTGCAGCAATCAATTATGGCATAACAAGACGCCAACTAGTCCATACCCATTATAACATCAAAATCTACCATTTCTAACTCCACAAGATCAACCATTGTATCATGACCACAAGCAGTTACTATGCAGTTTCGGTAAACCCTTCAAGCTATAATAGATTCCCTAACCGGTGTGGACACTTCAAATGGCTTAACTAACAGTTTGGGTATTCTTTCGAACTTTCTAGCAACCAATGGAGTAACATAAGATAATGTAGAACTGGGATCAATTAAGGCATATAAATCGAATGAAAATATAGACAACATACCCGTAACCACATCTGGGAAAGCCTCTAAATTTTGTCGATCCGTTAGAGCATACGTATGATTTTGAGCCCCGCTAGAACTCGTGGCTCCTCTATGATCTCTAACATGACCCATTGGTTGTGCACCCCTTCTTGAATAAGGGATCGATGATGATAATGCAAAAAATGACCTCGTAGGTCGTGCCATACCCCCTATGCCCCTTCGTGGGCATTCTCTCATCATATGCCCCGACATACCACACCAAAAGCAAACATTGGTCCCCAGCCGACATGCGCCCAAATGATACCTTCCACATTTATTGTATGGCTCTCGAGGAGGTCTCGATTAGCTCATATTCACTTGCCCTTGGTACCCCACTGTTCGCAAACTCTGACTCTCACTTCTGTGCCCAAATTGATTTCCTCTGGACCCTTGGAACTATGGTGGGGCACTAGCTGTAGAGTAAGAAGATAATGGCCTAGGTGGTCTAGCAGAAAACTGTGGTCTGAACCCTTCTTGGGATACCATAAACTGCCCTGTAGATCTGGCCGTCTTGGAATATCCTCTTTCTAATTCCTGTGTTCTTTTCCTTTGCCTCTAATCTTCCATTTTCTGTGCAAAAGCTTGGATCCTCGCTATGTCCATATCTTTGTTCAAAGCAGCAATACTATAATCTCTAACCAGATATGGATCCAGCCTATCCACATATTGATGAACTCTTTTATCCATAGTAGCTACAACATTAGGAGCATATCTCGACAAGGAATTAA
>NW_025880185.1:0-1481 GCF_002878395.1 Capsicum annuum
AAATATTTATGATGATGATGTTTATACTACTACATACACCCCCATATACTCGGTTCCTTTCCATGGTACTGACCCACATCTTTGATGTGGGCTGCATTTTCTCGGAATGTAGGTTCAGATGCTCAGTTCCAGGTTCGACAGTGATTCTTCGGGCACACTGTTCTACATCCTCTATTGTGGTGAGTCCTCATGTTCCGAGGACGTGATTTCTGATGTTGGTTTCACGAAATTATTTACATTTGATAACTGAGTATGAGTCAGTTGGGGCATGTCTCAATGGCTCGCTAGTTTTATTGATTTTCGTAGAGGCTTCTCAGACTAGTAAAGATATTGGGAGTTGACTAATAAGTCGTATTTCTTTATCTTTCCGAAATTATTTTATTCTTGGATAATGATTACTCTATTGATATTTGAGGGTTATTTATGGAAACCCCGTTGATTTGTGTTGAACTAAATGAAAATGGCTCAAAGGGTTAGCTTGGGGCTACTCGTAGCCTCAAGCACCATGTGATGCTCCGGGACCCATTTTTTGGGGTGTTACAAACTTGGTATCAAATCCTAAGATTTTAAGGTATCTTAGGGAGTCTGACAAGCCACGTTAAGTAGAGTCTTGATCATCAATGTGTAGCGCGCCACATCTATGTGCAAGAGGCTACAAGACGTTTTAGGAAAAAGTGTGATTCTTTCCTTTAGAAGTCTATTGTGCTTAAAGTGTCTCTCTCTGCTATTGATTCGTGCTCTTCTCTTTCAGAAATATGCCTCCACGTCGAGCGAGAAGAAATAATAATGGTCAGCACCCTCAACCCGCTGACCCATTGAATGAAAACATGTCTCATGCTGAATTTCGGGCAGCCTTTCAGGCACTGGCCCAAGCTGTTACTACAAATGTTCAGGCTAACCCAGCCCCAGCTCTATAGCAGCAGGGAGGTGATTCAGCTACTGCCAAGATCCGTGACTTCATGCGGATGAATCCGCTGAAATTCTATGGGTCCAAGTCTGATGAGATTCTCGATTGTTTTTAGAGGAGGTGCGGAAGATTACTCTGGTGATGGATGTATCTGAGGAACATAGTGTAGAGTTGGCTGCGTATAGGTTGAAAGACCTTGCTTATAATTGGGTTGTTGCTTAGAGGAAAGGTAGAGGTAAGAGAGATGTCCCTACAACTTGGTAAGTGTTCTAGGATGCATTCCTGGATAAGTTTTTTCCTTTGGAGATGAGGAAGATAAAGGTGGAAGAGTTTATGAACCTGCGACAGGGCTCTATGACTGTTAGGGAGTACTTTCTAAAGTTCAATTAGTTGGCCAAGTATGCTCCTGACTTAGTGGCTGATAATCAGGCTAGTATGAATAAGTTTGTGACTGGAGTGTCTAGTTATGTGGTTAAGGAGTGTAGGTCTGCTATGCTGAATAGTGAGATGAATCTTTCTAGGCTGATGACTCATGCCTAACAGATTGAGGCAGATAAGATTAAGGAGAGAGATA
>NW_025880185.1:1581-2476 GCF_002878395.1 Capsicum annuum
TTTGTCTATGCCATCACCATCATCTGCTAGTGCTCCCGTGCCTAGAGGTAGGCAGGAGCAAGGTAACAGGTTATATGCATCCAGGTCCCAATACAGTACTGACAGTAAGCCAAATCATCCCCTGTGTCCTAAGTGTGGTAGGGCTTATTCGGGTGAGTGTTGGGATGAGAAGAGGGGTTGTTTCCAGTATGGTGACATGGGTCACAGAGTTAGAGATTGTCCACAGTATGGTCAAGGGCGTCGTGACTATCGCCCTCAGACCCAGACTCAGACTATTAGTGCTCCAGTTCCAGCGACTCGCCCAGCCTCAGCTCAGGGCGCCTCTTCTAGCAATGCTGGCGGGCAGCGCCAGAATAGATTTTATGCTTTACCATCCTGTCAGGAACAGGAGGACTCTCCCGATGTTGTTACTGGTATGCTTCGTATATTTCAGTTTGATGTGTATGCTTTGTTGGATCCTAGATCCAGTTTCTCATATGTTACACCTTTGATTGCTGTGAATTTTAAAATGAGTCCTGAGATTATTCCTGAGCCTATCCTAGTTTCTACCCCAGTGGGTGATTCGATTGTTGCCCAGAAAGTGTATAAAAAGTGTCCTGTTATCGTTCTTCATAGAGTCTTGTTGGCTGATCAGATTGAGTTAGACATGGTAGATTTTGATATGATTTTGGGTATGGACTGGCTGTATTCTTCTTATGCCTCTATTGATTGTTAGACCCGAGTGGTCAAGTTTTAGTTTTTGGGTGCATCCGTGTTTGAGTGGTCTGGGAATTCTTTGTCACCCAAGAGTCATTTTATCTCTTACCTCAAAGTGAGAAAGCTTATTTCCAAGGGGTGTATTTACCATTTGGTTAGAGTCAAAGACACTAAGTCTGAGACTCCAACTCTCCAGTCT
>NW_025880186.1:0-568 GCF_002878395.1 Capsicum annuum
GAGAAATTTAGATGCAAAATGAGTAGCTTAATAAGATTCATAGTTTCTTTTCATAATCTGAGGATGATACATTGGAAATTAAGAAAATACAATGCATAAAAACTCATTTGTTTAGCAGCTGTAGCTTAATTAACAATTTGAACGTCTAAAGCAACATATGATGTGTCTTGTGTCGAAGTGTAGCTACGAGGCTATGGGAGATTTATTATCGGCCATTACCGCCACCACCGCTACCCGACCCACTGCCTACTCCAACACCATGTCCGGAACCGCCACCAACACCGACTCCTATACCAATTCCAATTCCAACTCCAATTCCTCCACCATGTCCACCTCCTATGCCCCCTCCTTTTCCTCCTCCTGCCCCACCACCTACACCTCCACCCGCACCAAAACCACCACCATGACCTGATCCTCCTCCAACTCCACCTCCACCACCACCTCCAAATCCGCCTCCTCCTCCTACTCCTCCAGCACCTCCGCCCCCAACTCCACCACCTGCACCAAATCCACCACCATGGCCTGGCCCTCCTCCAAGACCACCACCTCCTCCTCCTCCTCCTCCGCC
>NW_025880186.1:668-2695 GCF_002878395.1 Capsicum annuum
CACCACCATGACCTGACCCTCCACCTACACTTCCTCCACCACCACCACCGAATCCACCACCTCCACCAACACCTCCTCCAGTTCCCGCACCACCACCAATGCCGCCACCTACACCACCACCTGCTCCACCACCTATTCCACCTCCTGCTCCTCCCCCAAGACCTCCTCCTCCACCAGATCCGCCTCCAAACCCTCCTCCAGCACCTCTACCACCACCTGGACCATGTCCGCCGCGTCCTCCCCATCCACCACGTCCGCCCCATCCACCACGTCCACCACAACCTCTCCTACCAAATCTGCATCCATTATCATTACCCCACCTTGACTTTTCAAGCTTCTCATCAGCAAAAGTGATGGCACTCAATTCTAAGAAAATGCTCAAGAGAAGAAGTAATCCTACAAACCAGTTTTGAGAAGAAGAACCCATATCACAAAGGTTTTTCTTGATATATATGAGGATTACTTGTACTACTGCTCTTCCTCACTTAAGAGTATGAATATATATAGGCTTACTCGATCAGCCAAGTTGACAATTTTTAGATAATATTATTAGTCCAAACTAGCTCGTCAGTTAAAGTCATTAATGTCCACAATGTGCAAAGCTGCATGCATGGTTTATTAGACGCGTTTGAACCGTTGGGGAACTGGCGGGAACATTAAATGAACCAAATGAATTAGTCAAATTAAAAGATTAGATTGGTAATTATTGTACACCTTTTTTATATCACTACACCAAAAATAATATTTAGAGAAAATTTATTAACGATAATGACTTAATTGCCACTAAATTTATTTTTTAGAGGTAATTATAGGTGAAAACTATATTCAACACTCTTTTTTAAATATTCATAAAATTTATAGCGATAATGGATCCAATGTCAATTAACTAATGTTGATGAAAGGTTTAGCACTCTTTGTTAAGTACGTATTTATTGCCGCTAAAAGTCTTTATTGTTGTAGTGTTTCTAGGGTTAACTTTTAATTTTTGATTGTAAATTTTATAAGTTACATGAAATCTTTGAAATAAAATTTTGATATTTGAAAACTATGTTAGAGGTATTATAATTCACAATATTTGTAAGAATATAAAAGAATTTCCATAAAAAAGCTTATTTAGCTTTTGAAATTCAAAATAGCAAGTATAAATTAGAGAAGAGGGAGTATATAGCCACTCTCTCTAAAGCCTTAATTTATTAGATCGGAACTTCGTCAACGCTAGCCGATCCAACAGTACTACCGACACCGGCCAATATTAATGTTGCCATTGTGTAATATTATGGCAAATGGGCCATCGTCTTTATTATAATTAAGTAAATCTATTCTTGCAAGGAATGTTTGAATTATCATTCTTTTCTATATGTGCTGGTTGTAATGTGTAAATAAATTTTGACGAGATTAACTTCAAGTATATGCTAAGTACTGTTTTTTCTTCTACAAGGCATAGGAAGTTTCACTTAAAATTACTCATTCCGTCAAATTTGGGTGTTCAATAGCGTCAATTAATTTGGTCGGAATATCTATATCTATATCTATATATCTATATAAAATATTAAAAGTGCGAAGATCCTTAGAAAAGTGATTTGAACTTTTTTTCCTTCATTAAAAGTATCCGCTTTAGACAAAATCGTCTTTCTTCTATTTTTTTTTTAATAGATAAAACTTAAAATTCATTAAAATTTGATCTTCAAACCTTTCCTTATTTAAATTATATACCTAAATCAATTAAAATTTTACCTTAAATGAAAGAATATTAATTGGAAGCTTGGCACGTTAGTACATAAAAAGTACTATTATAAACGTTATATGAACTTTTTGAACTAAATTTGTATGGAAATTGCTAAGTAACATTCAATTGTATTTTAATGGAAAAATTATCTTTTAGAAAAAAAAATGAATTTAAACTTTTAAAAATTCTATGTTATGTGTACTTATATTTTTAAAATTAATATTTAATTATCTTTATAACATTTAAAATTAAGGATTTTTAAAATATATAGTAAGAGACAAAAATATATGTAAATTATTTT
>NW_025880187.1:0-4227 GCF_002878395.1 Capsicum annuum
ATCCGACTAGTTCCGGGTTCGAATCCCGGGCAACCCACTATCATATCAAAATTATAATTCTCTGTAGAGAAGTCCCTATTTTTCCAATCAACTTGATTAAATACTTGAATAGATCCACATACACCTTGGTTGAAACGAGTATATAAGTCATGTTATACTATTGAATAACAAGCCTTCCATTTTCTATTTTTATTTGTAGAAAACTCGTGTGCTTGGGAGTCCCTGATGATTAAATAAACCAAGATTTTACCATGACTGCAATTTTAGAGAGACGTGAAAGCGAAAGCCTATGGGGTCGCTTCTGTAACTGGATAACTAGCACTGAAAACCATCTTTAAATTGGATGGTTTGTTGTTTTGATGATGCCTACCTTATTGACGGCAACTTCTGTATTTATTATTGCCTTCATTGCTGCACCTCCAGTAGACATTGATGGTATTCGTGAACCCGTTTCAGGGTCACTACTTTACGGAAACAATATTATTTTCGATGCCATTATTCCTACTTCTGAAGCTATAGGTTTACATTTTTACCCAATCTGGGAAGCGGCATCCGTTGATGAATGGTTATACAATGGTGGTCCTTATGAACTAATTGTTCTACATTTCTTACTTGGCGTAGCTTGTTACATGGGTCGTGAGTGGGAGCTTGTTACCCGAGAAGCCTATGATGATTGATTTTACTTCCCCACCTAGCTACTCTAGGTTGGGGGGTAGGCCCTGGGGGCGAAGTTATAGACACCTTTCCATACTTTATATCTAGAGTACTTCATTTAATTTCTTCTGAAGTATTGGGCTTTGGCGGCATTTATCATGAACTTCTGGGACCTGAGACACTTGAAGAATCTTTTCCCTTCTTTGGTTATGTCTGGAAAGATTGAAATAAAATGACCACAATTTTAGGTATTCACTTAATCTTGTTAGGTCTAGGTGCTTTTCTTCTAGTATTCAAGGCTCTTTATTTTGGGGGCATATATGATACCTGGGCTCCGGGAGGGGGAGATGTAAGAAAAATTACCAACTTGACCCTTAGCCCGAGTATCATATTTGGTTATTTACTAAAATCCCCTTTTGGAGGGGAAAGGTTCCATTTGTATACTTGGTGTAATCTGGCATATCTTAACCAAACCCTTCGCATGGGCTCGACGCGCACTTGTATGGTCTGGAGAGGCTTACTTATCTTATAGTTTAGGGGGCTTTAGCCGTCTTTGGTTTCATTGCTTGTTGTTTTGTCTGGTTTAATAATACCGCTTATCCTAGTGAATTTTACGAACCTACTGGACCAGAAGCTTCTCAAGCTCAAGCATTCTTTTCTAGTTAGAGACCAACGCCTTGGGGCTAACGTGGGATCCGCTCAAGGGCCTACTAGTTTAGGTAAATATCTAATGCGTTCCCCACCCGGAGAAGTCATTTTTGGAGGAGAAACTATGCGTTTTTGGGATCTGCGTTCTCCATGGTTAGAGCATCTAAGGGGTCCAAATGGGTTAGACTTGAGTAGGTTGAAAAAAGACATACAACCTTGGCAGGAACGACGTTCTGTGGAATATATGACTCATGCTCCTTTAGGTTCTTTAAATTCCATGGGTGGTGTAGCTACCGAGATCAATGCAGTCAATTATATCTCTCCTAGAAGTTGGTAAGCTACCTTTCATTTTGTTCTAGGATTCTTCTTCTTCGTAGGTCATTTGTGGAACGCGGGAAGGGCTCGTGCAGCTGCAGCAGGATTTGAAAAAGGAATTGATCGTGACCTTGAACCTGTTCTTTTCATGACCCCTCTTAATTGAGATGAGACGGGAGATCCAATGCTTGAATGAAGTACAAATCACTTTGATTCAATCATACATCTTGGAATCAGCTTAAGTATTCCTTTTTTCTTCTTCTTTTTTTCAACTCATTTTATCTAATTTATATCGAATCTATTTTTCTGGCTTGGCTAGGTGGGATATCCGAGCCATTCCCCTTTCTTTCGGATAGTAGATTAGGCAAAACCACTAAAGAAAAAAATCTATTCAATTAGCAAAAAAGGAGAGACAGGGATTCGAACCCTCGATAGTTCTTTGTTCAAAACTATACCGGTTTTCAAGACCGGGGCTATCAACTACTCAGTCATCTCTCCGAAAGACTATTTTTATTTTATTCCTCTGAATAAAACATGGATATAGGGGTGGATACCCCCACTATCTGTAGAAAGATCTCAGGTGCGAACCCACTGGTCGATCTATCTATCCGTATATAGATATATGATCTAGCATGCCCATTTGTGAAATAAAAAATAAAATTCCATTTCTCTCCTCTCTCCGCCCCACTCCATGTACGAATAAAGTGTGAAAGAGGTAGTAGTAATAATTCATATAGAATCAATGGATTCATGATAAAGTAAAATCCCTCGATGACATATTTTATAACAATTAATATTTTTTGGCTGATAGAGGGATCAAATGGTATATAGTTCATTTGTTGGTAGCTTGGAGGATTAAAAGCATGACTCTTTTTTTCCAATTGGCTGTTTTTGCATTAATTGCTACTTCATTAATCTTATTGATTAGCGTACCCGGTGTATTTGCCTCTCCTGATGGCTGGTCAAGTAACAAAAATGTTGTGTTTTTTGGTACATCCTTATGGATTGGATTAGTCTTTCTGGTGGGTATCTTTAATTCTCTCATCTCTTGAACCTATTCGTCGTAGACCCAAAATGCCCCCCTAATTTTTCTCGGTTGTGAGACACAATAAATTTGAATCTAAGTCCCCAAAGAAATTGCAAATTAAATAAAGAAAACACAAAAATTAGAGGGGGGTCAAACTTTTTGAATAAAAAGAATACAATTAAAAAAATAATTGGAATCGTTCAGAAAAGAATATGTGTCCCGACACTGCACAAATAAGATTCGTTTATATATCATATATGTGGGCACATATTGTGTATCAAGAACAAAAAAATGCGGATATGGTCGAATGGTAAAATTTTTCTTTGCCAAGGAGAAGATGCAACCCTACCTTTGAGTGCGGTTTGAACTATTGATTTACGTAATTGGAAATAACCAATTAGGTTTACGACGAAACCTAGAAATCAATCACTGATCCAATTTGAGTACCTCTGCAGGATAGACCTCAACAGAAAACTGAAGAGTAACGACAACAAGTGATTGAGTTCAGTAGTTCCTTATATAAAATTATTGACACTAGAGATATAGTAATATGGAGAAGACAAAATTGTTTCAAGCACCGACAGAACCGGAAGCGCCCCTTCTTTCAAAAAGAGGAGGACGAGTTATTCACATTTCATTTGATGGTCAGAGGCAAACTGAAAGTTAAGCAGTGGGAATTCTAAAGATTCCCCGGGGGGGAAATAGAGATGTCTCCTACGTTACCCATAATATGTGAAAGTATCGACGTAATTTCATAGAGTTATTCGATTTGAATGCTACATGAAGAACATAAGCCAGATGACGGAACAGAAAGACCCATGATGTAGAAGATCATAACATGAGTGATTCGGCAGATTTGGATTCATATATATATCCACCCATGTGGTACTTCATTCTACGATATATATAAGATCCATATGTATAGATATCATCATCTACATCCAGAAAGTCGTATGCTTTGGAAGAAGCTTGTACAGTTTGGGAAGGGGTTTTGATTGATCAAAAGAAGAATCTACTTCAACTGATATGCCCTTAGGCACGACCATACATAACATAGAAATCACACTTGGAAAGGGTGGACAATTAGCTAGAGCAGCGGGTGCTGTAGCAAAATTGATTGCAAAAGAGGGGAAATCGGCCATATTAAAATTACCTTCCGGGGAGGTCCGTTTGATATCCAAAAACTGCTCAGCAATAGTCGGACAAGTGGGGAATGTTGGGGTGAACCAGAAAAGTTTGGATAGAGCCGGATCTAAGCGTTGGCTAGGTAAGCGTTCTAATAAATAATGCAATCTCGAGATTTAATCCCATAGAGATGATAAATCTTTGGCCTGTAAATTCAATGAATGAATATTACCTCTCGATGATCTTGAATCGGATCAATATCATGAATAACAATATTTGAACTATCAAATCAATTCGTCGTCGAGAATTGAATAGTATAACATAGGAAGTTCTTTTATCCATACCGCCCCAAACTTGGATTCCTGACCCAATCCAACCAAAATTCCTTTATTTATCATTTTTTATCATCTATTCTTTTTTTCTCTCTAATCTATCTAGTTCCTTCTTGTACAATCATC
>NW_025880188.1:0-616 GCF_002878395.1 Capsicum annuum
TTTTTTTTATAAATAATTAGTGAATTTTCTAAAATTTGTAAATAACTTATTGAAATGTAAATACAAAAATAATACTCCTAATCATCTTGAAATATATTGGGTTTTATAAAATTGTTTAAAATGTAAAAAAAATAAATTGAAATAAGAACTTGAAATTGAAGAAGGTAAATATGATGATGGTAAAAGGTGATTAGAGTTATGGTGATGATTGAGAGGATTGAGGAGAAAGAGAGTTATGGTGATGATGTTGTTGTTGTTGTTGTTGCTGTAATTGATGTTGTTGTTGAGTTATGGTGGTGGAGAAGAAGTTGTTAACAAGGAAGATGACAATTGTGGGTGGGTGGGGTATTGCGGGGGGAGGGGGTATGAAATAATTTTTAAAAGTAAATTAATATTTTTTTTTAAAAAAAGATAAATTTTATATCAAATTATTTACATGTGGCAACTTTTAATTGGTCAATAAGGTCAATTTTGAATCTTTCACGCACTTGTTGTGCATATATACATACAGTGTGTCAAAATAGTGTATTTGCAATAATTTAAGAAAGATTTGTGGGGTAATAAGTAGAAAGTATAGTTTAAGTGTCTTTTTAAAAAACTCGGACAAGATTCGGGG
>NW_025880188.1:716-1179 GCF_002878395.1 Capsicum annuum
ATACTTGTTGATTTTAAAAATTTATTTTTATTTAGACCCTTTAACGTTTTTTTTAAGGGAAAAGTGATCTACTAGTATCGATAATTTTTGTATAAAAAATAATTAAACTATCAATTACATCGATCTATTTTATAAATGAGTTGACAAAAAAACCAACTCTCCCTATTTTTTAAAAATTATTTTAAGTACTATATTTAATCATCGGTAGA
This sequence comes from Capsicum annuum, assembly GCF_002878395.1. NCBI lineage: Eukaryota > Viridiplantae > Streptophyta > Magnoliopsida > Solanales > Solanaceae > Capsicum > Capsicum annuum. The sequence continues at coordinate 926 of NW_025880188.1, forward strand.
TTTGTCAAAAGAATAAGTTTCAGATAAATTTACTGTGTATAAACAAGTACCGATAAAAAAATAAAGAACCTGCTTAAAGCAAGTTCTTAGAGTATAAGGTAAGTTCATGTTTGTGTTACCTGCATTTAACATATTTATTTATTTATTTATTTATTTTATTGATATGTGTATATCTATAAAGTATTTATAATCAATTAAAGATCGTCAACATATATCAACTTTGACTAATATCTATTATCTAAGTTTAGTACTAT
>NW_025880189.1:0-2156 GCF_002878395.1 Capsicum annuum
AACTTAAGGAGTTGAAAGAGCAACTCAAAGATCTACTAGATAAGGGTTTCATATGGCCCAGTGTTTCTCCTTGGGGTGCTCCTGTGTTGTTTGTGAGATAGAAAGATGGATCTTTGCGTATGTGCATTGATTACCACCAACTGAATAAAGTCACCATAAAAAATAAGTACCCCCTTCCGAGAATAGATGATTTGTTTGACCAATTGCAAGGTGCAATTTGTTTCTCAAAGATAGATCTTTATTCCGGCTATCATCAACTCAAAGTTAGGGAGTGTGACATCCCGAAAACTGCTTTTTGAACTTGTTATTGCCATTTTCAGTTTCTTATTATGTCTTTTGGGTTAAATAATGCCCCATCAACTTTCATGGACCTCATGAATCTGGTGTTCAGACCATATCTGGATATATTTATCATAGTGCTCATCGATGATATACTGGTGTACTCCAGTAGTGAGGATAAACATTGTGATCATCTCCGAATTGTCTTGCAAACCCTTAGAGATCACAAGTTGTTTGCCAAGTTTAGTAAGTGTGAGTTTTGGCGAAGGTTAGTTGCTTTTCTGGGTCATATCATTTCTTCTGAGGGTATTAGAGTTGATCCCCAAAAGACTGAAGCTGTTAGAAATTGGCCTAGACCTATTTCTCTGACTGATATCTGAGGCTATTACCACCGTTTTGTTGAGGGTTTCTCCTCTATAGCGTCTCCTATAACTCATTTGACCCAAAAGAAAGTGAAGTTCTTGTGGTTCGAATCTTGTGAGAAGAGTTTTCAGGAGTTGAAGACTCGACTCACTTCAGCCCCTGTTTTGACTTTGCCTGATGATGTTGATGGTTTTGTGGTGTACTGTGATGCTTCGAGAGTTGGGTTGGGTTGCGTATTGATGCAAAAGGGTAAGGTGATAGCTTATGCTTCTAGACAGTTGAAACCCCATGAGAAAAATTACCCCACCCATGACCTTGAGTTGGCTGTTGTTGTGTTTGCTTTGAAAATCTGGAGACACTATTTGTATGGTGTCCATGTTGATGTTTTCACTGATCATAAAAGTCTGCAGTATGTGTTTACCCAGAGAGAATTGAATCTTAGGTAGAGACAATGGTTAGAATTATTAAAGGACTATGATATGAGTGTGCTGTACCATCCAGGCAAGGCCAATATTATGGCGGATACCCTAAGTAGAGTGTCCATAAGTAGTGTTTCGCATGTGGTAGAAGGTAAGAAAGAGTTGGCTCGTGATGTACATCATTTGGCTAGATTGGGAGTTAGGTTGTTTGACTCTGCTGAAGGTAGTATAGGGGTTCAGAGTAGTTCTGAATCCTCCTTAGTTTCGAAAGTGAAGGAAAAACAATACTTAGATGCTAGTTTGGTCAGACTGAAGGAGTCAGTCAAGGACTAAAAAGTAGAGGTTTTCTCTCAAGGGGGAATGGTGTGTTGAGATTGCAGGGTAGATTGTGTGTCCCGATTGAGACAGAGGATTATGGCTGAAGTGCACGGGGTGCGATATTCTATTCATCCTGGTGCCACCAAGATGTATCGAGACTTGCGGGAAATCTGTTGGTGGAGTGGCATAAAGAAAGATATAGCAGCATTTGTAGCTAAGTGTGCAACATGCCAATAGGCTAAGGTTGAACACCAAAGACCTGGTGGTTTGATGCAAGAGTTTAGTATTCCCACCTGGAAGTTGGAAGAGATAAATATGGACTTTGTGATTAGTTTGCCTCCTTCCTGACGCCATTATGAGTCTATTTGGGTTATGGTTGATAGGTTGACTAAGTCTGCTCATTTCTTTCCTTTTCATACTTCATATACTATTGAGGATTACGCTAGATTGTATATCCAAGAGCTAGTCAGACTACATGGAGTTCCCTTGTCTATCATTTCGGATAGGGGTACTCAGTTCACTTTGTAATTTTGGAAAGCTTTTCAGAAAGGTCTTGTACCCAAGTGCTTTTGAGTTCTGCTTTTCATCCGTAGACCAATGGTCAGGCTGAGCGGACCATCCAAACCTTAGAGGATATGTTGAGAGCTTGTGCACTTGACTTTAAGGAAAGTTAGGATGATCACTTACCATTGATATAGTTTGCTTATAATAACAGTTTCCACTCTAGTATTGGCATGGCTCCATTTGAAGCCTTATATGGGAGAAAGTGTAGATCAC
>NW_025880190.1:0-1047 GCF_002878395.1 Capsicum annuum
ATGTTTTCATTGAAGTTTTAATAAACTTGTAAGTTGTTTAATCCTTCTTTTACTCTTTTACCTTGTTTCTTAAGATTATACTCACGATCCATTTATTTGGTATCAAAGCCATGATGGCAGATTGTGTACCTAGCATGAGCAGCTAATTACATAATCTGTCTAGAGCATAGGAAAACAATTTTCATAACTGGTAACATTAACCTTTGTCAGCTATGATTATACTTTTAATAAATTAATTTAATGTATCATGTCTTATAATGGGATCCTCTTTTAGTATGGGGTATTCACCTTTTCTTAAGTGTTTGAAGGAACCGATTAATCTCCGGTCTTAGACGTTGGTCAGCCTGAAAGTATGGTCTCAGCTAAGGTAAGCGTTCGACCCTGTTGGTAGTCCCGTCACTAAGATAACACTTAAGATTAGTCTGTCGTAAAGCCATTAAGACTAAACCAGATTGCATAAGCCTTCGATGTATTGCCTTAATTTATTATAGGTTGTATCATAGTTGATAATTGTTTATGTTTCTTTATGTGAAAATCCCTGTTTCCCAGTCAGTCTCTAGACAGTATTTTCAAATATGAATCCCAATATTCATACAAAAAATACTATTAACCTTTCATCTAAAGCAACCCAGATTGCTAATATTGAAAATAATCTTCAAAACTGGAGTATTCCAGAAGAATCTTTCAGTACGATTTATCAAATCGGAAAGTTTAGTTTTTTCAAAAAACATAATATTAAGACTTCGGAGTCTACTGTTGCTATCAATAATTCTTTGGAAATTATTCAACTTTTAAATGACTTAGATATAACCCGATTTAAGAGTCAGTTTCATTATCTGCATATCGGCCTTGTTCAGGTGGCAATTAAGCCACTCTTTCGACAGGGCTTAGACATCCCTGTCTGTGCTATACTAAGAGATGCTCGTCTATTAAATTTTGACGATTCTCTCTTAGGGGTAATCCAAAGCAACCTAGCCGACGGCCCGGTTTACTTTAATTATTACCCCAATTTCTCAGTCGATATTAATGATCCTAACATCATGGATG
>NW_025880191.1:0-313 GCF_002878395.1 Capsicum annuum
CGATTGTATATTGGTTTGATTTGGTTTATAAATTTAGAAAACCGACATTATTGGTTTGGTTATATTTTAATGAAAAACCGAACCAACCCGACCTATGTACACCCCTACCTATATGTTTATATATACATGTGAGTCAGATATGTATTTCTGTAAATACATATGCAGATGTATATGTATGTTTTTTTACCGTAAATACATATGCAGATCTGTATGTCTATTTATATTGTGTATTTTTTTGAATATGTATATATGATATAGATATTTGTCTTTTAAAAATAAAAGATAGAGATAGAAGGGTAAAAAAAAGAAAAAA
>NW_025880191.1:413-5626 GCF_002878395.1 Capsicum annuum
AAAAAAAAGAGAAGTAGAAGAGGGAAAATAAAGTGGAAAGAAAAAATGGAAAAGAAAAAGATATTAGAATTATAAAAATAAAAAAATGAAAAAACTAAAAAGAAAAAATAGTTAGAGATATAAGAGAATGACATTTTAAAAATTTGAAGATCATGAAAATAATAATCTTCATATTTGAGTTTGATTTGGAAAAAAAATCTACTAATTTAAATAAAAGTAATTTATGGGAATTTAATTAGATGGAATAATTATTCCTTATTTAACTCAACTAATTTGAGTAAAATAAGGACAACAAATCTTGTTGTATATGTATTTATCTAGCAACAGTTACTTAAATACAAAATACAATTTGCTATGTTGCTATAAAAGTTACAATTAAAGTTCTATAGTTGTTATTTCTTAAATTTTTCCTAAAGTAATTACTTTCTTAGCCATTTGGCCCAATTGGGCACATGCAGTCTCTATACTCAATTGATACACTTTTATATTATATTGATACACTTTTTAGAAAAAAGAGAAAGAAAATTCTATGCAAGCACATGCAGTCCCTATACTCAATTGATACTCTTTTATACCATATTAATACATTTTTATACTACATTGATATACTTGTAGTGTCCATATACTCTCTTATACTAGATTAATACATTTTTAAAATGTATGTAGAAACTATATAGAGTCGTATAAAATATGTATGTAAATAATAATTGTAGTTAAAAATTGTATAGAGTTTGTATATCTATGTTCTTTTTGATGTTTGACTTGTTTTATTTATAGTTCTTCTTTTGAACTTGCAATAATGTTGGGGGTTGGTTTTTGGATTTGGGGAATTGCAGTTGAACTATTAAAAAAAGTTGGAGTTAGATTTTCCATTTTGAGTTTGAGTTGCATTATCTGCTCCTCAAAATCCTATGTATTTGTTTTGGTCAAATAAAGTTTCTTGTAGTAAAGTTTTCACAGGGCTTTTTTGATAGTCAATGGCATCATTCCATAGATGTACATAATGCATGTTTCAACTTATAACAATTGTAGTTATGCTAATTTCAAAAAAGGAATAGATTTTTTTTTTTAAAAAAAAGCTGCAAAAAAAAAGAGTATAAAAATTGTAAAATAATTCAAAAGAGCAGTGATTTTTTATAATAGAATGAAACATCATTTTTTTTTTTTAAAAATAGAACATAAAAAAAATAATAAAATAAAAAACACTAGCGTTTTTTTTAAAAAAAGGAAAAAAATGAGAAGTAACTAGCATGCAAAATCCATACTTTTGCTTTGCAAAAGGAAAAATTAAATTGCATATAGTTAGGTACATGCAATTAAAAGAAAAAAAAAATTAACGTGGGTGTAGAACCTCAAAGATAATATTATATTTATGTTTGGTATATATCATAGGAAATGGAATTGCACGCTTTCTGCTTACTTTTTTATCCATTGGCACCATGATCGAATGTTATTTTTCGAATTTTTAAATTTAAGTGCTAATTTTGTAAAATTATTTTAATTTTAAGTGTTATTTTTATTCTTCCCCAAAAGTTATACTATACATATATAAAAAGATATACTCCACTAAAGTACATATATCAAAAATTATATTTTATCTTAGTGAAATTTCTGGCGTGGCATTTCACGCCTAAAAGTGTCAACTACATAGATTCTGGACCAAACCCTCTCCGTTGAACACTGAAGGAAAGTACCTATTTTGGATACGCATTAAACTCAAGATCCACTACGTAAGACCACGCTAAACCAATAGGTGACTTACATGTATTTGCACATAGGTTATTTTTTTTTTATTAAGAGATAATGACTCTAAATTTGACACCAAATTATAATTTGATTTTAAATTTTGACAGTGTACAAATATGACCTTTAACTATTCAACACTGCACACATATGACCTCAGATCCTACGTGGCAAAACGCGTATTCAACACACAAAACTGGGCGCATCCAACTTAAAATCTGAGGGCATAATACATAAATATGACCTTAAACTTTGACAGTGCATAAATATGATCTTTAACTATTCAAAACTGCACAAAAATGACCTTTAAATGACTTTTCACTATTATTTTTTCATTATTTTCAGCTCAAAGATGGAAATGACATCTAATTTCTTTTGTCATTGCGGAAAAAGAGCAATATTGAAGATTTTTTAATTAGATGGGTCAGCCTCATACGAAAAAATTGTACGGATATGTATATATATTATAAAGCAGAGGGCGAATTTAAGTTGTATAATATATATAAATATAATTTATTTAAATATTAAATTAAAAGATGAAACTATACTAATAATGAAAAAATTATAGTTTTAATAAAACGTTATTAAATTAACATTATTAAGGATAGTAGTAGTAGTATATTAAATTAACGTTATTACAATGTTATTAAATTAACGTTATTAAAACATTATTAAATTAATGTAGGGGCGGACCTACGTGGTTGCCTAAAAAAGCTACGTTATATATATAAGGTAGAAAATTTATATTTATGTACGTATATTAATGTTGAACCAGATGAAACAAGACACTTAGATAGCTCAGTGGTGTTATTTGCTATTCTTGGGTGCTTCCTTCAGCCTACTGCACGGGTTCGATTTTTAATTAAAAAAAAATTAGGTGTTGAAGAAGAAACGACGCCTTTTTAACACAAAAAGCAAAACTTTGATAGTGCACAAATATGACCTTTTAACTATTCAAAACTGCACAAATATGACCTTCCTCCAAGTCAGTCCTTCTAACAAGATGTGACACCGTATAATTGGATTACCTTTCCACGTAGGCGTGAGTGAAACTCACGCCTGGGGTTGCAAAATCGGAGGTTAAAGATCCTATTTGTGCATTATCAAAGTTTAAGGTCAAAGTTATAATTTAATGTTAAATTTAGAGTTATATGTATTAACTCTTTTATTAATTAATCATAGTTCATCATCATACACACTCACCTCATTAATCATTTAATAAATGGTAAATCGATATAATTTGATGTTCTAGGTGTGGGTAAGTTTAATGGAACGGGTTAACATATAAAATATAACTTTTGACATATGTACTTGGTATTAATTTTCGACGAAAGATGTTCAACTGATCATCCTTTATTGTATACTATACGGAAATTAGCACAATCTAATACAAGGATTTAGTTACTGGAGAGGAGCAGAAATCGTAAAGCATTTTGATAATGCTTCTGCAGATTGCAGATTATTACAAAGCAAGATACGAAAAGATTGTGTAGAGTTTGGGGCTAGGCCATTATTTAGAGGAACATAGGATGAAACTACATCCTACATAGGAACCTTTCTTTCTCTGTTACAACATGGCTTCTGGTAATGTCATCCAAAGTGCAGCAGCCAGCAAGAGCCATGGTCTGCTCCAATTCATTCTTGAGCATTTCAATAACTTGCTTTACTCCGGTCTCCCCCTTAGCGGCCAGGCCGTAGATGACTGGTCGACCAATCTGCAGGAATATATGATAATTACATACACTCTTAGTGTATATAAGTTAAATTCATTTCTGTAAATCAATTAAATTCACCAGAACAGCTTTTGCGCCTAGTGCTAACGCCTTGAATATGTCCGTTCCTCGCCTAATTCCTCCGTCAAGAAGTACTGGAACTTTACCTTGAACAGCATGGACCACCTGACACCACTTTGAAATTAAGGAGGAATATATACAATGCACATGCTATAAAGAGGAGATTTCAAGTTTATAGTTCCTAAACTTTTTAAGATTGTAAATAACACATTTCATTTTTCAGTAGGAAAGAATTTTAAATGAGCTTGTATTTCAGTTCTGAATGCTTAAGCACATCCAAAAGACTTCAAAAACCTTTTGTTCTTTGAACTGAACAGAAATAGATGCTGGAGTGTAATCCAGCTGTCGAGCTCCATGGTTAGAGACGATAATTCCTGCAACTCCGGCTTCAATTGCTTTGGTTGCAGCAAAATATAGTACTATAAGAAATTCTGTGCAAGAAATGCTCAATTTATAGCAAAATCAAGTTTACATATGTTAAAACATATTGAAGTATTTCCTATAAACCATGATCAACTTTGACAATTACGAATATGTATATGTTAAAACATTTCAAATATTCAGTGTGTTCCATGGAAACATATATAGAATTTAGAGAAAACCTCATGGAAACATGTACATGACATATGAAGCAGATTTGAGTTCCTGTTGACTTAAGGTAAGGTTCAGTGATAAAAATTATTACCATCTTCACAAGTGAGCACACCCTTAATCAGAATTGGCAACTTGGTAATTGATTTTAACCACGCTATATCCTGCAAAGTTTTCGGAGAATATGAGGATTACACAAGAATTGAATATAGGGATCATATTTGTATTGAACTCCAGAAACTATGAAACTAGATATGATCCTTCCCTAAAGTACTTTTAAGCTCAGCAATTTTACATATTTTAACATAGGTATTGACAGCATCGACAAAATTTTGCATTTGAGGATCATGACTACATTTGGTCTTATGATCTTCTCATGTGGTATTAAGGAACACATATATTTAAAATTTTAAATCTTGTACCTTCCAGCAAAACGAAGGATCAAGAGTTTCTGCAGCGTAAGCTTCAACATTTGAGCCTTTGTCCTGCAGAATTTTATCTGTGGATCAGTAAGCGTAGTGTAAACTATTTTCAAGTTGATATATCCATGGCTAATTACAGCATCACTTAACATGTAATTTGTCTAATAAATGCTTTTCGTAAAAGCCTGAATTGTTACGGTTTTACTTACAGAAGCAAGTTCAGTTGATATAAGACCTTCAAAGTTCCTGAAAGGAGGCGAGATCATTCTGCATTAATTCTCAAGTACTGAATAATGAAACCGGCTACTTCCGGAGTAGAATGAAGATGAATCATGATAAGGATTTTTCTCAGACTTGAATAACAACGATTGAATATACAACTTACTTATTCCTTATATCAGCCTCCTTTCTACCTAGCCTAGGAGTATCAGCAGTGAGAATTATAGCCCTGAACCCATTGCGTTCAGCTCTTTGTACCATATTTGCTGTTATATCTCTCTTGAAAGCCTATTTACAAAGAAAGAAATTACCTATTTGTTGTAAAAGCACATAAATCAGTGAAGACGTATGGAGATCATGAGAGTTGGAATAATAAGTTCGACAGTTTGAATGAAGCAAACAGCCTTGCAGCTTGAAGCAACCTCCTCCAATGTGCATGTAGAAG
>NW_025880192.1:0-6293 GCF_002878395.1 Capsicum annuum
TGGTTTTGGCCTCTCCAAATGATGAGAAAGAGAAGTAAAAAATTTACAACTCTTTGTTTCTTGAATAATATGAATGAACTAAAGCAAGACAAGCCCTATTAAATGGCTTATATAGTCACTTAGAAAGGAGGGACAAAGACCAAATTACTCTTGACATTTAAGTGGGTGGGTTTGGGGTGTCTTGGTGGGCCTCTTTACATTTTATTCAATATAGGCCCTTAGATGGGCTCACAAGGGACTTACACATGGCTAAGAATGTGAACAAGGCTTGGAGTCGTTGCAACTCACGTGCTAGGCTTTGTGTGAAAGGTCTCGAGCTAGGAATTCCCATATCATCCTCTCCATTTTGAAGGGAATTTATCCTCAAATTCAGATCATTACCATCCTCCACCATTTTCACCCGAGAGAGATCACACACGTTGAAAGTGTTGTGCACTTGATATTCCGGGTGTAGATCAATCTTATAGGCATTATCGTTGATCCTTTCTAATACTTAGAACGGGCCATCACCCCGTGGCATCAACTTAGAATTCCTTTGAGATGGGAATCTATCCTTCCTTAGGTGCACCCACACCTAATCTCTCGATTCAAGAATGAGTTTTCTTCTTCCTTTGTTGGCTCGCCTCGTAACTTCTTGTTTTTTCTTCTCCAACCGCAACCTCACCTTCTCATGTAACTTTTTCATAGCCTCGGCCCATTTGCTTCCATCTAAGCTTATCACAAGATCACTTGACAAAGGGGATAAATCCAAAGGGGTGAGGGGGTTGATGCCGTATACACACTCAAAGGATGTCATCCCCGTGCTCGAGTGTATAATACGATTATAAGCAAACTCAATCAACGGTAAGTGCTCCTCCCAAGAAGTTATTTTTTCTTTAACCATAGACCATAGCATAGACCCTAAGGTCCTATTTACTACTTTTGTTTGGCCATCGATTTGTGGGTGGCATGAAGTCGAAAACAACAACTTAGTACCGAGTCTACCCCACATGGACTTCCAAAAGTGGATTAGGAATTTAGAATCCCTATCACTCACTATGGTCCTCGAAACACCATGAAATTTTACAACATTATCAACAAACAAAGAGGCTACGCTAGGCACATCATCACATTTAGAACAAGGAATAAAGTTAGCCATCTTGGAAAAACGATCCACCATCACAAAAATACTATCCCTCCTTCTAGTCCTCGGCAATCCCAACACGAAGTCCATTGATATGTCAATCCAAGGACGCAAAGGAGTGGACAATGGGGTGTACAACCCGTGGGGTTGGAGCCGTGACTTGGCTCCTTTGCATTCAACACACTGGCCGCAAATCCGGGCCACATCCTTGTGCATTCTAGGCCAATAAAATTATTCTTTCGAAATTCCGAGGGTTTTCTCGACCCCAAAATAGCCCATTAGACCGCTATTGTGTGCTTTCCTCACAAATAATTCTCTCTACGAACTTGAGGAAACACACAATCGTCTACTTTTAAGTAAGTATCCATCAAATTTGGTATAGGGATGGGAACCCCTATCCGTAACCCACCTATCCCTTTCCAACTCTTCACTTTCCCTATAGATAGGAGCGAAGTGAGGGTCCTCGAGATATAAAGACTTGAGGCTTTCAAACCCCATCAACTTAGATGACAAAGTAGACACAAGCACATTTTTTCGGGACAAAGCATCGGCAACCACATTGTCTTTACCCTTCTTGTATTGAATAACATAAGGGAAAGTTTCAAGAAATTCAATCCATTTGGCATGCCGCCGGTTAAGCTTGTCTTGTGCCCATAGATGCTTCAAGGATTCATGATCCGTTCGGATCACGAATTCTTTAGGCGACAAATAATGTTGCCAAGTGGCCAAGGCTTTAATCAAGGCATACAACTCTAAATCATACGTAGAGTAGTTTAGAGTTTCTCCTTTGAGCTTTTCGCTAAAGTAGGCAATAGGCTTCAATTCTTGCATTAAAACCGCGCCTATGCCGACTTTGCTTGCATCACATTCAACCTCAAAAGTCTTGTCAAAATTCGGCAATTGTAGCAACGGGGCCGAGATGAGCATAACTTTCAAGTCCTCGAAGGCCTTATCTTGTTCATCTCCCTACTTGAAAGGCCGGTCCTTTTTAATCACTTCGGTCAAGGGGGCGGCAATGGTGCTAAATCCTTTGACAAAACGTCTATAAAAACTAGCCAACCCATGAAAGCTTCTCACTTCACCTACAGTTTTGGGAGTTGGCCAATTTTTAATGGCGTCAATCTTAGATTCATCCACTTCGACCCCTCTTGAACTCATCACAAACCCAAGAAATACAACCTCATGGACACCAAAAGAACACTTTTCTAGATTAGTATATAACTTTTCCTTTCGGAGAACATCAAACACACATCGTAAATGCTTTATATGCTCATCTAAGACTTACTATACACCAATACATCATCAAAATAAACAACAACAAACTTTTTGATAAATGGCTTCATTACATGATTTATTAGCCTCATGAAAGTACTTGGAGCGTTTGTTAGGCCGAATGGCATAACCATCCATTCATAAAGAACGAATTTGATCTTGAAGGCGGCTTTCCATTCATCACCTGGTTGCATACGAATTTGGTGATAGCCACTCCTCAAATCAATTTTAGAAAACAAACACGAACCACTTAATTCATCAAGCATATCATCTAACCTAGGAATAGGGTGACGATATTTTACCATTATCTTATTGATGGATCAACAATCAATGCACACATACCAAGTCCCATCTTTCTTGGGAACTAGTAGCACCGAAATCGCACAAGGGCTCATACTCTCCTTGATATATTCTTTGTTGAGGAGTTCCTCAACTTGGCATTGCAATTCCTTGGTATCCATCAGGTTGCTCCTATAAGCCAGTTTGTTGGGAAATTGTAAACCCGGCACAAAATTTATTTGATGCTAAATTCCCTGAAGTTGGGGCAATCCTTGCGGTAATTTCTTTGGGAAGACATCCTCATAATCCTGCAAAACATGAGAAATATGAGGAGAAATAGAAATGTTAGTGGCGTTAGTGTTAAAACAATGAGTCAAGAAGAGCATCAGAGTGTCCTCGTCATGATCCACAAATAATTCTTTCCTCCTAGCCATCATCACACACTTCCTTGCCCCTTAGAAATTTGGATCCCCTCGGTTTCCCTTACTCCTTCACTCTCGGGTTCCCCTTTTTTTCCCTCACTCTCAGCCTTTTTCCCCTTTTCCCTCAATTCCCGCATCTTTTGGTATAATTTATTCACTTGGGAAGGCAATAGTGGATGAAGAGCGACCTTTCGGCCATCCTTCTCAAGTGTATACCGATTGGACCTTCCATCATGTTTGGTCGACCTATCGTATTGCCAAGGCCTTCCTAACAACAAGTGACAAGCTTGCATTGGTATCACATCACAAAGCACCTCATCATGGTAGTTGGCTACCTTAAAACGTATCAAACATTGTCTTGTGACCTTTAACTCACCGCATTCATTCAACCATTACAACTTGTAAGGACTAGTGTGAGATGTAGTCGACAATTTCAAGAAGTTCACCATTGCAACACTAACCACATTCGCACAACTTCCACTATCTATCACCATAGTACATACACTTCCCTTCACAAGACATTTAGTATGGAATAAATTCTCCCGTTGGATAGGGTCATCTATCGCCTTATTAATCATGGCACGCTTCATTACAAAGTTTGGAACCATGCACTCTCCTTCTTGCGGATAAACATCCTCACAATCATCATCATCATGTGGCTCATTTTTAGGTTTCTGTCCATTCATTGGCTTTATGTCCCCAACCTTGGCACTTGAAATATTGGAACCCTTTAGGATTAGGATACTTGTGAGCTTCTTGCCGGGGAGGAAATTTATGAACTATTTTAGGCTCGAACAACCTTGCAGTGGCGGGTTGGTCCTTGTTTTTGGGCCAACCCGAAGATGGTTGAACCATATCTTTGCTCCTCAACCAACACAAGGTTGATGGTCCCTTTGCCTTGAATGATGACCTCTCTTTAAGCTCCATTTCAATCTCAAGATCCGCTTGGAAAATCCCTTCAACGGTATCAAACTTGTAAAGCGTCAAATGAGTGGAGATCTTTTTGTTCAACCCACACTTGAATCGAATGATATCATGGCCAATTTGTTTTCCTCGATGATCAAGCTTCAACATAAGTTGTTGAAACTCGTCATAGTATGCCATAACACTTCGATTCCCTTGTCGCAAATTATACAACCTAGCAAGCAACTCATGACGATAACTTTCGGAAGATACCATTGCCTCATTAGGTACCTCAATCGAAACCATGGTGGTGGTTGTCCCTCTACCAACTCATTGTCGAACCGCTTGACGTATTCCCACCAAGTGTTAGCATAGCCTTCAAAATGAGCTATGCATAACAACTCTTCTTCTTCTCCGAGATATCATTCACTTGAAACACTTTATCACACGCCGACTCCTAAGCAAGATACACCTTGGGGTCACTTTCACCCTTAAATATAAGTAGGCTCAATTTGATGGTATTGATGCCTACGTCTCTCTCTAGGTGTCGGTTTCCCCTTTCTCCCTACCCTCGGTATCTTCTTGGATCCATATAACCTTCTCTCATCTCGTCCTCCCTCATGTAGGCATCGTCAAAGGCTCTATACCCTTCATAATACTCTCTACCATATTCCTCAAGGTGGACGGGACGATTTTGGACATTTGGAACTTGATTCGGAGGAATTAGATTTTGTGGAGGTGGTGGTATTTGGTTTAGTGGAGCTTAGAAGGGGGGTTCAGATTTTGTGAAGGCATTTAACATCTGAGTACCTCTTAAGGAACTTGAGATATTTGGGAATGGGTTGGTCTATTGGAGTCTTGGTTTAGAGGGTTATAAGTGGTTTGGCTTGCGGCATTTAGTGGAGCTAGTGAAGGATTTGGTAATTGTGGCCATGTTTTGAGAGTAACGGTGGCGGAGGAATTTTTATCATATCCACTTGACAAAACATATCGAGGAGTAGAAGGATGAAAGTTCCTTTGACTCTCTGCTTGTTCTAACCTCCCACTAATAGTTGTCACTTCTCCCCTTATGGCTTCCACTTTCGTACTCAACCTTTCAAGAGCTCGGGTCATAGCCTCAAGAGTGACCCTCATATTCTCCATTTCATTAGAATCCACGGTTTGAGACGTGGTTCCCTACATTATCAAGGTATCACCCACACAAGCAACAAACAAGTTAGTTTAAAATCCCTCTCCTCACTCACACTCTCTTGGTTCACTCACACTCAAGTTCCACAAGAGTTGTAGATTGACTAGGAACCCGTGAATCTGTAAGGTATGAGTATGCTCTTGCCCGGAATGGATTCTGGTTTGAAACTCAAAGAATTCTCGTCGGACTAGAGCCAAGAGTTACAACGTATTCAAACGACAAAAGCACACAAACAAATGTTGACACGAACACAAGGCTTCAAGTGACTAATTGACAAGCTAGTAGGAATGTACTAGTTTGTTAATTAGTTCTCAAGTCAATTAGAGAAAACTAGGAATCAATAATTAGAAACTAGAACATCCAAATTTGAGCTTAATTATCACGTGAACAGTAACTAGGGTGACGTGGCAACATGTCAATGGCCGCGGGTCCACATAAATAGTTCATCAACTAGAAGTCTTAGTCCCCTTAGATCTTTGGTAATGGATGACTTGTTATTGGGATGGAAAACATAAAGTGTTGTAACATTTTTCAAACCCCCTTCTTTTTCTTTTTTTTTTTCAAACTCAAAAGGTGATGTTTGACCTCACTAGTCCCACAAGACAAGGTTCCTTGTTTTGAAGAAAAGTAATTGTCAAGTCTTGAAAAGGTGATGTTGGCAAGTCTTCTCATAAATAATTTTCAATTTTGTCTTACAACCTTTTTGGATCTATTTATCTTTATAGAAGTTAAGACATAAGATGAGGAGAAGTTTAGGATGAACACAATATCAACACCTTCAAGAACACAACAACAATACACCACAATGGTCACTTCCAAGTTTTTTTTTTCACAACATAATTCTCTTTTTCATTAAGCTCAACTTTAGATTTAGACACCCTTTGTGTTGATGAGAAAGAAACCAACACAAGAAACAACTAAACAAGTAAAACTTTTGTAGATCTACAACCAATTTTTTTTACCAAAATGTTCAAGAACACACTTTTTGGTAAAAGCTTTCCAAGATTGTTTTTGTAAGAACAAAACCTAGCCTTGAGCTTTGATACCAAATGATACACTGCTAAGTGTGTATCAAGAGATTCCAACCAACACAAGAACAACAAGA
>NW_025880193.1:0-569 GCF_002878395.1 Capsicum annuum
TATATATATATATTTTAAAACAGTAAAAGAAAACAAATAAATACACATGTTACCCTCTAAAATGACATAGTATGTACGGTTCAAAGAAATCCAACACCATATAAAATACATATAGCTCTGCATATGTATTTATAGAATACATACTTGATCCATATGTATATTCTTATTTTATATGAGTCACCTTTGTATTTCGCAAATACATATGAAGATATATAGCATAGTTATGTTTGTTACTGTTTAATATGAATATGATATGTATTTCGTAAATACATATGTATGTTTTGTACTGTAAATACATATCCAGATGTGTATGACTATGTATTTTGTATGTTTTTAGAATATGTGTATGTGATATACATATTTGTCTTTTCAAAATAAAAGTTAGAGATAGAAGAGTAAAAAAAATGGAAAAAAATAAAAAGAAAAAAAGAAAAAAATGAAAAAAAGAGAAGTGAAAAAGAAAAAAAGGAAGAAACAGAAATAGAAGTGTAAAAATAAAATTAAAAAAAAAGAAACAAAATGAAATAGAAAAAAGAAGAAGAAAACGAAAATAGAAAAAGAAAAAAAAA
>NW_025880193.1:669-1136 GCF_002878395.1 Capsicum annuum
TTTTTTTTACTCTTCTATCTCTATCTTTTATTTTTAAAAGACAAATATATATATCAAAAAATATAGAAAATAAATAGGCATACAGATCTGCATATGTATTTACGATGAAAAAACATACATATATATTTGCATATGTATTTACAGAAATACATATCTGACTCACATGTATATATAAATATATAAGACACCATATCTCTATAACAAAAATGACAATCATAGACATATACATATAGATAATAAAAAAAATAATACTTATATATATATATTTTAAAACAGTAAAAGAAAACAAATAAATACACATGTTACCCTCTAAAATGACATAGTATGTACGGTTCAAAGAAATCCAACACCATATAAAATACATATAGCTCTGCATATGTATTTATAGAATACATACTTGATCCATATGTATATTCTTATTTTATATGAGTCACCTTTGTATTTCGCAAATACATATGAAGATATAT
>NW_025880194.1:0-2925 GCF_002878395.1 Capsicum annuum
TCTTTTAGAGAGACAACAGATGAAGTTACATTATCGGATACACTTTCCTATTTGCATTTGATTCAGTTTTCACACCTTTTAAGATAATTCCATCGGCCAAATTCATTAGAAGTTACTTTCTATCCTATGCCTCTTCTTCAATTAGCTCTCAGATGATATAGTCTTCCATCAACCACCCATTTCCCCTCGAAGGCATTCTCCTACCACACCTTCTGGTGTATAATCATCAACCCGAGCGAGGAACCCAACTATATAAGTTTTGGCCAGGGGAATTTCTATTGGTTTTCCATTCTTGGTTGATGCAGTGTGAGGCTTGGAGGGCCATTTAAGGGTCCAATGCACACTTAAAGTTAAGTCCAATCGCTATTGGTTCTTTGTAGTGACGACAAATATTGATCCCTTCTCAAAACTTGACATGCATAAACACGAGCAACAACTGTCAGTACTTCGTAATAGGGTATCTGGACTATCTTTATGAGGTCCTCAGGATTATCAATTTCGAACCCATCAAACTTAACAGTATTATGCATGATCTTGGTTGAATGATCAATGCCTAATCGGTTAAAAACTGCATTCACAAAAACATTATACTTTGTGTGTGTTGTCCCGGTGAACTTATCAGTATTACATACTTAACTCCCACACATGATAGTGGATCCATCTGCAGGAACCTTATTCTTCCTAGCCCATCTATGGCTTAAATTGAATGAACAGTTGACTAGCTAGTTGCAACAGATCACACATCTGCTTATATTGTTAAACAATTGGAGACATCTGTTACAACAGATAATCAACCTTTTGTAACATATAACGTATCTGTTGGAGAAATCAAACTGATATATACATCTTTTGCAAAAAATTGCCAGTATTTTGTAAGTTATCTAACAGAAAGAATATATTTTACAACAGATTACCCATCTGTTATATTTATTTTAAAACAATCTTCTTTTCTATCCAAGATACAATAATTTATAAATAGGTCCCTCCTTACAAGTATGTATGATGCAGATTCGTACAAGAATATTCATATCGAGTCCTTGCGTGAACATCAAAGGCAGTTTGATGAACTCCAGAGAGATTTGGCTGACTTCGGAACAAGGCTGCCAGATGAAAAAATGTCCGATTGACAATAATAATAATAGTTGTAATAATAATTAGGTAGTATTTTTTATTTTAGCACATATATTTTCCTCCTTTTGTATATCGGATCTACCCAAGGGATTCAAAAATCTATGAACATTCATTTCATTTTGTTCTACACTTTGAATTTTTAATTCTTATTTAGAATTTAATAATCATTCTGTTTATTCCTTGTACTCAACATGTCGAATTTTGGTGGTAGGGATTGAGTAATTTGTGTCAACAGAGGTTAATCTGCTATGACAGATCGATCATATGTTGTACCTGGTGGTTATTAATAAAAAAGGGTTATTGTTGTTATTGAGAGGGTGAAAAAGACATAACTTTTCGATTATTCAATATGAAAAATATTTATTAAATAAACAATAAGGAAATAAATGATAAACACAATTTATAACCATAAAAGAACGGTTATTTAATTTTAATAACTGATTGTGACTTTTCACCAATTTTATTTTTGAATTTGTTTTTTAAAATTATTTATTTTATAATTACAAAAAAGTCACAATATTAGATTAATTAACTTATATGATGATGATTCTTAAGAAAAAGAAAAACAAGGTGATCGGTTGTGACTTTTTGTCTAAAACAAAAACACATACATTCGTCAGTTTTGCTCCATCAAATTCTCCATTTGTTGCGACTGATGTATCAACTGTTAGAAGAAATAAAAAAAGATATTAATATAGAATGACTGTTTGTTTCTACAGATGGTATGCCTGTTGCAACTGGTGGTTTATCAAATTCAATAGGTATACAATCTGTTGCCAGAAAATAAAAATGACTATTATTTTATTAAAGAATTTGAAAAGGTATTTTTTTTATTTTATAAAATAAAAAATTAAAAAAATTTGGATTAATGATATGATGATATATTTTTTTTAAAAGTAGATTATATGTTACAACAAATATATTATCTAATGCAATAGGTTCACTATTGTTGCAATAGATGATATATATGTTGTCACAGATGATTTATCTGATGCAACCGATATCGAATCTGTCATCACAACTCAATAAAAATGGTTCTTGGAAAAAACTAATTAATAATAATAATCTGCAAAGTCATGACTTATCATAATATTTCTTAATTTAATTAAGTCATTACTTTTCACATTAATAAAAAATGTAATTAATAAATGGAGGTGAACATTTAGATTATATATTGCAACAGATAGGTTATTTGATGCAACATATTTTATATTTGTTGCAACCGATGATATGTTTGTTGTCACAAATGTGTTATCTGATGCAACAGATATAGATCTGTTGCCACAACTTAATAAAAATGGTTCTTGGAAAGAACTAATTAATAATAATTATCTGAAAAGTCATGACTTATCACAATATTTATTTTCATAATTTAATCAAAAATGTAATAAATGAATGGAGGTGAATAGTCACGCCTTTTTTCTTCTCATTCAAATTCAATCCTCTATAAGTAGATCCCTCCTTACTCAATCGTTCATTCAACTACACTCTATTTATTTATTGCATCTCGTCTTTCATATTACACTCTAGAAGATTATGGGTGACCCAGTGTGGGACGTTGCTTTTCTGTAAGACGCCGTGAATGAACTTCGAAATCAACTTAATGACCTGCAATGGGAACTGGGAGGAGTTAGAGCAAGAATGCTCCTCGAGATACGCAGGCTGGGGAGGGCCTTGCTACTTCCGTTTGAAGATTGACCGGCTGGCAATGATGATGATGATGATCATAGTAATAATAATAATAATAATAATAATAATAATAATAATAATAATAATAATAATAATAATAATAAT
>NW_025880194.1:3025-4123 GCF_002878395.1 Capsicum annuum
TAATAATAATTAGATTATTATTTTTCTTTTAGTCTATTATATGTATTTTTATTTTTTTTTATTTAATAAAAAAATTATGTTTGATCTTTGACTTTTTAATCCATATTTAATTTTCATTTTGTCTATTATCTTCTCAACAAACATGTTGACGATTCGACAAAAAAGGAATAATTTAGAATTCAGTAGCAATAGCATGATTTATCTATTGGGTTTGTGGCAGGGGCTGATGTGTTGTTCAAAATAGATTACTCATGTTGTAACAGATTAGAAGTCTGATGCAATAGATAAATAGTCTGTTTCAATAGATGACTAGTTTGTTGCTTGGCTCTGACATTTTAATTCGTACTCACTCCATCTCAAATTACCCGTCTCAAATTGAGATGCCACATTGATTAAGAAAAATAATTAATAACATGTCTAGTTTACCATAATCCACTGATCAGCTGGTGGGATCGTAGACGTGTATGAAATAACCATTGTTTGCTATTCAATTGAAATTTCATACGAGAAGAAAGCTTTTAACGTGGGTCGACGTATAGTCCCCCTATTAAATGATGTTTCCATTTTAATTTGAAGAAAAGTGATTAATGCAAAGGGTTAAACATGGATTTTTTTTAATCTTTTCTTGATTAATCAAAAAGACAAATAAAATGAGAAATTGAATTAGAAAATTTGGGACGGGTAATTGGACATAAGGAATAATTTTAAATCCAGTAGCAATAGCAAGAGTTGAAACATATTGGTTATCTGTTGGGTCTGTGGCAGGGGCTTATTTGTGTTGTTCCAAACAAATTAATCATCATTGCAACAGATAATTAGTATGGTGCAACAGATAAACATCCTGATGTAATAGATAATATGTCTAATGCAACAGATAATACGTCTAATGCAACAGATAAATCTTCTGATGTAATAGATAAATAATCTGATGCAATAGATGAATCTTTTGATGCAACAAATTACTCATCTGATCCACCAGATTATTGATCTGTTTAAATTGTGGGCACTTATGCTGGATTCATGATCGGGGTTCTATCCATTGTTGGAAAAACAGAAGTGTACCCAGATGACAAATACGAATAAAAATCATAATTTTAC
>NW_025880195.1:0-12593 GCF_002878395.1 Capsicum annuum
TGATCTTATACTTTTGCATACACTGTTCAGGCCTACTAGATCACCTCCATATAACTAGCATCAACAACCGAACCATCAACTGTTCAAACTTAATGTCTAGAGCTAAACATGATTTACAACCCAATGTCACACACAATTTTCACTTCAAAACTATAGAACATAACATTAAGAAAAACTAGTACACAATGACAATCGATCATAATCATATGGCTTATCTTATTCATAATCTGTTAACACATCCTCCTTCTTCACATCATTACTATTTACCCATCTTCACACCTAAATTACTTTCATAGCTCTATAAATTTCAACTAAACTTTCTTTTGCAATCTCAGGAAAGCCCAAATTAACAATACTTAAACACCAAGTACTTCCATCAAAACCTAACTTTCCTAGCACAACAAATACCACCAATAACTCTTTTCATACTTCAAGCAAACAACAATCCACCTTAACTAATAATCTCTTTCTCTAACTTCACTAAACTAACAAACAAGGGTATATCACTTCATTACTAATTCAATCATAAGCGAAAATTCAGCTATACATATTCAATAAATCGCCCTTACCACCATTCTTTCCACTACACTTCTAAACCCACAAGTTCAACTAACATAAGACTTTCAACTAAACGTTACTACTTCTATCACTACACAGAAACCCACACTTTTAACTAACACCAGAACAACAAGATATACAACAAGTTGCTAGTGAATTGAAATAGGCCTCACACGGCTTCACTAGACTTTGGTTTTGTGTTTTGATTAAGAAAATTATATGAATAACAAAGCAACTATGCTAGTGAATCGAAATAGGCCTCGCACGGCTTCACTAGACTTTGATTTTTCACAAACATAATGATAACAAGATTACATAATACAAGAGATAGAAACTTGACACACAACATTCAATGATCTAAGAATACACCTTACTCTATATTAATTGAATAATTCATAAGAACGAGGGCATAACTTTAAATTTGAGGGACATATAACACACTAAAAGGCTCATCTCAAGCTGCTTTGTAACTTCTGAAATTTCTGCTCGCAATTATAAAAGTATTATCTGGGGAGGAACTGGAACTTGTTGATCATGTTGTCTCAAGAATAATACATATATAAGGAAGTATAGATTATCATTATGGATTCTGAGGAGAAATTTGAAAGCATATCTGACTCGGGCTTAGTGCACGATTTCTATAGGCCTGATAAAGCACTTTAATTTTTGGAACTCAAAAGTACTGACATGATACTTTCTAGCTCTCTTACAGTCTCATAACTATCTATGGAGAATGAAGCTCAACTATTTCTGATACCTTGGAAATAAGGCAGAGATGGCCTGACTAGAGTAAGATGAGAATCTGTATAAGTTTCTTAGAGAAATTTTCTATAGCACGATTTAAGACTTGAAAGAATGGAAATATTTCCTAAATGCCCTGTAGCCTCTCGAAAAAAAGTACAGACGTCTCTGTACCGTTTCGCAAGAGTCTACTAGACAAGGCTTCATAGACACCCTAGGACACTTGAACACAGTACTCTGATACCAAGTTTGTAACGCCTCGAGATTGGGTCCTGAGATGTCACACGGTGCTTAGGACACAAGTGACCCCAAGTTAACCCTTCTACTGGCATAACTCATAAGTAACTAAACAAAAAGTATAAATCTATACAAATCTGTGGAAAGTAACTCTTTTCTGAATATGATAGATATAAAACTAAATTTATAAGATTACAGCTCTGCTTTTACAACCAAAACTGAAACGGAATACATCAACTTCTACTGACTGTCTATGAAGCCTCTACTAATACTGACTGTAGGTAGCTGGGTCATGACTCCCGACTAACCTAACTCAATACGACTGGATAAAGAAAATACAACACTTTTCGAATTGTATAACTAACTCAAGCCCTTGAATCAAAATGACTCATCACCTGCTGACTGGATGTCGCGAACTGGCTGGATCTGAAGATGTACACTATACCTTGTACCTACATTCCGAGAAAATGTAGCCCACATACGAATATGTGGGTCAGTACCATGAAAATGTACCGAGCATATGGGAGTGTAATGCATATATAAAATAATATATTAATATCATCATAGTTTATAAAATTATGCATGCTGATATAAATGACTCACTTAGCTCGAATTAAAATCATCATAATCATAAGAGAGTAAAATATATCGGGTGAAACATGTGAGTCATCATAATAAATCTCAATTCACTTCTATCTCGATTCCAAATCATCAAAGAAATATTAGTGAAATCTGGAATATTGAATACATCATAAATCTACATTTCAAATCTCTTTTAAATTAGTAAAATCAATCTAAGAATGAGGGATGACTCTTTGAGAGGTTCTTCTAACCGACATGTACACCATGTGAGCACCCATGATGTCCCACGACTTGCCCCCGTAAGGTTAGGGTTTTCCTACCCTTGCCATCGGTGTAGAACAATCTCATCTCATTGATCACTATCTCAATTTTCCATATATAGTGGAAGTCAATGTCTCAACCTACGGTGACACATAGTTCTGGGGTATGAAACCGTAGTAACATACCCAACTCGATGCTAAATACTACTCCCAATACTATGCTCAAAAATCTCAAGAAAAATCCACTTTAAGGGTAATCTCATATTTCTTAAGTAAAATAAATGATAAAATCCGTAACTCGTTTCATAAAGTGGATTTTTAACTCTGCTGTGACCAAAAGGTCAAATCTTTCTATACTTCATCAAAAATAGTCTAAACATGGGTGCATGTAGCTCATAAATTCTCAAAACAACAATCTCAATGTGGGTTAATGACCCTTATAGCGATACTTAATCAAAATATTTCAGTATTTATGCTTTATATCACAAGCATGCATAATTTATACGAAAATTTGAAAAATTTCATCCTTTAATCATAACAATAATCTCAAACTCATAGAGTTTATTTTCTAAATATTCAATATAATCATAGTATCTTGAACAACAACATAGGATAAGATTTATCACTTCAAATTCATGATAAAACATGTAAAAATCATGTATCTTTGTAAAATAATGCAAACTTTGGGCACAAGAACGAAAGGCTGTTCTTGTTCATAACCCCACATACCTTTATGGAAACGAATTCGTTGAAAGATTGGACCTTCAATGTTGATTGTGTAACCCTAGTTGTTTTTCTACTTTAGTGCTCTTAGATGATGAACTTAGACTGATAATAGGGTTATGATGTGTTTAGAATCTACTAAATTCGTAAGGTTAAGTTTAGGGGTGTGTAAGGAGTGCCAAAAGACTTAATTGCCCTCAAAATAACCCAAAAAGGGAGTGTTTAAGTCACTTGAAACCATAAGATATGCGCCGCATATGATATCGCATATATTTACATAGGCGCCGCATATGATATCGCCTATATTTACATAGGCGCTGCATATGATATCGCCTATATTTACATTGGCACCGCATATGCTATCGCATATGCTTTCCAGTGGCCATGTGCGATTGGTTAGGCTACGCACTCTACTTCGCAAAGCCATAACTCCTAGCTCGGGTGTCGGATTTTGGTGAAATTGGTATCATTGGAAAGCTAATTTGATTCTCTATAATTTTGTGGGTAGAAATATGCAGAAATACCACATATTTATCAAGTTATGCTCATTCAAAAATGACCCTTGCGAATTCAAACACTAAAACTTGATGGATTTCAAAACTCTTAGCTTGTACTACCTTAAGTGACTCATATAACCACACTTAACACATCATAAGCTCTCTTATAACTAGGGTACTCTTGGTAATTTAGGTGCCCAAATATGGCTTACAAAATTGGGGTTTTCACATAAACGAACAACGGTTCGTTTTCTAGCTTAGGAAAGTGCAGGGCATTACAAATAATCACTACTATTTTATGTTGATTCATGATGAGAAAAAAAAGATAAACATATAAAATAATAAATATTTCAAACAAAGGTTTAGAAAGAACAATGGGACTATTATTTTCGATTAGTCTAGGACTTCTACGCGAAGCAGTAGAATCAAACTTGAATTTAGACATAATTCTTGAAATTTTATTACAAACAAAAATAGAAGATGAGAAAACTTAATTAAAAATATATTGAAAAAGCAAAAAAAAGATGGAGCTGGAGAAGAAATTCTAGCAACAAAGCTCAATTTTGATAAAAATAAAAAACCCCAAAAATTATGAATGTTATACTGATGAGTAAAGACATATGTGAATATGGAGAAGAAGCGTGTTTGAGGCAAACAATACTTTGAGTACGAAAACGTAAATCCCAATAATATTTTCTCAAGAAATACTTTGAGTATGAAAATGGAGAAGAAACGTGTTTGAGGCAAAGTAATATTTTTTTAATAAAGTAGTTATAAAAAAACGTGAAACTTTTTAGAATAAATAAATATAATAATAAATGAAGATATATATTTATACTATAATTTACTCTTGCCATAATTATCAACATTTTATTTTAGGAGACATTGAATGTTACCTATAAAGAAGGAGTTAATTTTATTGTATAAAATATATTACCAAATTTCTACAAAAATAAAAATAAATTAATTTTTAAAAAGTTGCTATAACTTGTAATTAAATATTTATTAAAGCAATTATCTAAAAAGTATTGCTATAACTTAAAATTTTCACTCTAATAAATGTATAGGGGATAATTTTGACTAATTTTAATGATCATTTGCAAGAATATATTATTTTTGGGATGTTCTTCAATTTTATCCTTCAATATTTTAAGTAATTAAAATATGGACAAAATATCTCTACTATTTTAAAATATAAAATTAGTTGGAATATAATGAATATGTTAATGTAGTTATATTAAAGGTATGAAATTGCAAGGCAAAAAATATTTGTTGTGCACAAATTATGTTTTGTAAAACATAAGTTTAGTTTGTAGAACATTATTTCTTAAGAAGATCATAAGTTATGCCTCAAAGCATAAGTTTTGTTTTAGAACACTATGCCTTAATAAGCTCATACTATTAAGTTTATATATCAATGCATTAGTTATGTCTTATAAGGCATAAATTCAATTTAAAACTTTATGCCTTAAAAATTTCATACTATTGGATTTATGCCCCCAAGGCATAAGTTTAGTTTTAAAACTTTATATTTTAAGAAGTTTATACGAGATAAGGCACAAGTACCCCTAACCTAAATTTTATGGGATTCTATTATCCCTGTCCCTCCCCCTAAATTTATTTTTTTCTGTATTTTTATACTCTTTTTTGCTAACTTGGTTGTCATACATCAAAATATTTTTGTGCTCCCTTTATGCTGCCATGTCAACACAAAAATACAGAAACAATAAGTTTAGGAGGTAATAAGAACCCCGTAAAATTTAAGTCTATTATAACAACTTTGAGTATAGTTTAAGAAATACTTGTGTCTTATCTCAGGTTTATACCCTCAAGACACAAGTTATACCTACTGAACTTTTGCCCAATTAAAATTCTTTAAAAGGTTTACCAATAGTATTGAACTTATGTCGTAGAGCAAATATTCTTTCAAAAAAAATTGTATTGCGAAATTAAGTCATAAATACTTTGTCCCATAAATTTTTCATGAAATAAATAGCAGAGGCAAAAATTAAAAACCACTTATTCGAGGGATAAAATTTAAAGTAATTCCAAAATCGAAACCACCCATGCAAAAAAAAACTGAAATTTTAAGGGTCATTAGCTCGAATGCTCCTATTTTGAAATGATCTTTAATTATTTTTTTCCTAAGGTTTATGGATTTTAGCTTTTATCCTTCATACTTTAACTAATTTTTTTTTTAAAAAAGGGCCCAACATTTTATTTTGACACAAAAATGGCCTTATTAGTTGTCAGGTAGCGCAAAAGTGCCATCTAAAAATCTAACATCCGCACTTGTAACTTGAACGAAAAAGAGAATTTTGCCTTAAACCAATTGAAGTGAGATAATTCCCCAAAGTTTTGGAACCAACAAAATTGGGTTTCTAGTCGTTTTTAGAGGATTACAAATCTTCCATAACAAATTCTTTTCATTTGTTCTACGATTCAGTAATGAATTGGGCTTCTAGTCATTTTTAGAGGATTACAAATCTTCCTTAACAAATTCTTTGAAAAAATTAACTTAATAAACTTATTAGATTATTTATTACAAGTTATAGCAACTCTTTCTAGTTTTCAAGTTATAACAACTTTCATTTAAAAAAAAAAACTTAAAAATGTGTTTTTCATTTTTTTAAAAAGGCATATCAAAATAATTACAGAAAAGGAAAATAAAGATTTAATATAACTACTCTACAATATTCCTTCCTTAAATGTAGTTAACATTAATAATTGATATCAATCCCCCCTCCCCCCCAAATCCCTCTAACCGTTTTTATTTTTCCTACTTTAATGCGTTCATTAAGAGTTTCCATCTTCATACACTTTTATTTTTTTCTACATGATTTTATTGTTTCAGTAAACCAATTTCACAGTTTCTTTTTATTTTATGCAACTTTTGAGAATTTTATTTTAAAAGAAAGCAAACATAAGTTATTATTGTGTTCTTAAAATATGAATTTTGATAAATTACATTCAATCATGATACGTCATGGAGGGAGATGAGATTCGTTAGGTATGTTACATTATTTAGCAAATTGATATTTTGCAATCAAACGTATTTAACGAATTAAATAATTTTTTTATGTGTTTCTTAAATTCTTTATTGTTAAAATGTTGAATTAAAGTATTGTTCCAACTTTATTAACATATAAATGGTTTCTTCTTTCAAAAATAATATCCAATTTGTGATTTCTACTACTTCATCATAATTATAGTTTCTTCAAAGTTTTCCATTCTTCTTGTAGAAAATATTTTAATATAAGTGTAATTTTCTACTATTGCATCTGCTAACGATTGTGTTATTCCAAAATTCAACCAACGATTTGTTTTCCTTAATCAAAATTTCACTTTCTTCTAACTTTTCCTTTCTTCTTTTTAAAAAGATTCTGATATAACTGTGTCTTTAATCAATCTAATGGAGGTGATAAGTTACATTCTCTGCTTATAATGCGTGGAGGAAGATGGAATGTTAACGGTGTTTTATTTGTTTAAGTTAATTAATCTTTTAATTTTTTTTGAAACTGTTCAGAAATCAATATTTCATATAGCAAACGCATACGAAACCAAATAACAAAAACATCATTCATCCATGTTTCATGCATTAATCGTTTTTCATTATGTTATTCTGATTTCTTTGAGTAGAATCAATTTCGATATAATATTTATTTGTTGTATTATTTTATGTATTTTTTTTATGTTGAAAGTATGAAATATAATATGTTGAAATTATGAATTTTCATATTTTCAAATTATGAAATTTCAAATAATTCCTACTAATTAACTATGTAATATGTTTACAGGGAGATCTAAAGATTTTGTTGTAGAAGGGATTATGTAAGATGCAGATTCAAAGAATAGAGGATTGGTTAATGCAATATCAAAACAGTTGAAGATTAACATTACCTCAATTCAAATTGAGATTAAGTTTTTGATAGGTGATACATACCCACAAATGCTCATACACAATGACATGAAAGTAATGGTGTATTTAGATAAAAAAAAAAGTAGTATTGTTGATTTTTTTGTTAAATCTATTGTATGTGATAACAAAATATATGTTAATGAATATTAATGAAAATACTGAACAATCTGTTATTTGTGTTGGTATATAAGATTTTACATACAAATGATATATTCTTATAACTGTTTTTAGTGTATGAAATTAGTATAACACACAATACAATATCCATGAATTGTTTAATAAATTACGTTGAAATCAGTTTATATACTTATTTCACACTTAAGTAATTCTTTTTTTTAGGTTCTCAATGTATTAAATTGATATTAAAATTGGCATCGATGAAGTTTCACATATATCACATTTGTGTTGAATGAGTTTTATGAATGTGACAAATGTTAAAGTAGCATAACATTATATAAATACTACTTAAATACATAAACTAAACTTTGTTCACACCAACAATCTTAGAAAAACAGACAGTTCGTAATATTGCCAGTCATGTCTATGTATGCTTTATTTTTTTAGGGTCTGTTGAAGTAGCAATATCTCTCAAAATCTTTGAACCAGCGAGTCTGTTCGTAATATTGCCAGTCACCTCACTTTTACTGATCACACCAACATCTTATTTTTTTTAGCATAATCCCAAAGTTGAACTTGTTGGTTGAAATATCAAACACATTATGACTGACAAATTTATCAAGGACACACGCATAAAGACCGCAATCACTGAAAAATAATAAGTGACAATAAAAAATAATGGTATGATGATATCAAGTGATTGGACATGATGATGGTAGCAGTAAATAACATTACATAGATTAAAAATTGTAAGTTCCATCTCTGTTTGAAATCATCAAACACGTTAACTTTAATGTATGATGACCAGTGAGTATACTATTTTTTCTAGGGCATACATTAGTTTTCATAAAACACATTAACAAAAGACGTCATAGAGCATACATATTAATATTTTTTAAGGACTAGCGTATCTATAGTATAGGCTGTGGGGATGTTCTATTTTCTTGTTGATATAATGTGTTAAGAAATATCAAAAGATTAGCTATACTCGTTCACCTACTGTAATAACTATATGAGATGTATATGTATTATATGTGAGATCTACTGGTACAGTGATCTATCCTTTGAGCTCTTCAGACCATAATTTCATCATATGAATAATATACTTAGTAAGCTAATCACCATATTTTTCCTGTCTTGCTTATGATTTACAATTTACTGCTGACTTGTTGTATGATCAGGATGAAAAATGGTTGTGTCAGGAGATGTTATTTTGTGTTCTTGTTTAAAATGAAAATATAGAAAACAATACTTATCCCGTTGATGAGTAACCCTTAAACATTAAGACCTTTGTCTCCAATTAGTCTCTTTAGCTTTCTAGTTTTTCCCATTCCCCCATGCAATTAATTTCTCCATTATTTTGTTCTTTGATATACTCTTTTCCATGATTTTTTAAATTAGGTAAATAATTTTATTAATAGCCTGTATATTATTAGAGATATATCTTAGAGGATTATGAATGATTTTTCCTCTTTATTTACAGATTTAGTTTTCTGTTTTTAGCATATTCATAATTTTAAAGATTCGAATTTATATTTATTGATTGTACAGATCTCTTTCCTGGTCCTCCTTATGAATTCATCCTCTTGTATAAATACCTTACTCATTATTAATGTACAATAATCTATTCTGTAAATTACTTTATAGTTTCAGGGCTATTGTGTTTCACAGTCAACAAGTTTTCTGGGCAGTAATTTTTTTTCCAGCAACCATGGCTCCCTCAATAGCACCTCTGATTCTCACACAACACCAACAAACCAAACTTCGACACCTGAAAACCAAACTTCTCAATCAACTATTCCTTCTCCGCAAAAAATTGTGGCATCCTCTAACATCATCTCTTTGAAAAATAATGACCAACTTATTTCAATCAATGTTGTCGCCCAAGCCCCACTGAAACTCACCACTACCAATTACCAATCTTGGCAATATCAGTGAGAAACATTGCTTACTGCCTATGATTTTTGTTCGTTCATAAATGAACCACCATCCAACAGAGCTACCTCTAATTATAAATGACAAGCTTATCTAATTAGAAGTGCCATGGTTGCATCCTTTCACCAGAAATTATACCCTTTGTTATGGATTATAAAACTTCTTATGTGCTTTGACAAAATCTTGCCATGACCTATGCCAAGTCATCGCGTGCTCGTATAATGAGCCTGAGAGAAGACTTGAATACTATTTAGAAGGGAAATCTCTCCATCACCGTGTATTTGCAGAAAATCAAAGAGATATGTGCCAAGCTTGCTTCAGTTGGTGTTCATATATTCACTGATGAAGTTTTTTTTCATGTCGTACACGGCCTTCCTTCCGAGTATGATAGCATTGCCTTTGCACTTTGTGCTCGTGAAACAACCATTACTTTTCAAGAGCTTCATGAAAAATTGACCAACTTTAAAGCTTATTTGACTCGGCGTTCATCACAAACTGTGGCGCCAATCATGGCGAACTTTGTTGCTAAACCTCCTGCATCTACTAATCGGAATCACAATCAAAATATCAATAAATCATACTCCAATCAAAGGAATTTCCCTCCTTTCAATAGGAATGGAAATGGCAGCAATCGAGGAGGCCATTTCGATGGCCAAAATAATCGACCTAAGGTCACTTGTCAATTATGCGACAAACCTGGCCACCATGTCAAGCAATGTAGGAAATTACTTTCCATTCTTTCTGCTGTCACAAATACCAAATCTAGTGGTTCTTCCAGAAACTTCAACCGATCTAGTGATCAGCAACCTAAAGCTAACTTTGTTTTATAGTCCACCAACGCGGATCCAAATTAGCTTGTCGACTCTGGTGCCTCACACCATGTTACACAAGACTTATAAAATCTTTCTCTTCACTCTAAATATGATGGTACTGAGGATGTCATGCTTGGTGATGGTAATCTCATAAGATTATCCATACAGGATCTACTCTTTTACCCTCTTCCTCTGCCCCTCTCAATTTAATCAATGTTTTATATGTGCCTTATATGAAAAAGAATCTTATCTCTGTTTATAAATTGTGTAGTGATAATCATATCTCTGTTAACTTCTCACCTTACTTGTTTGTTATAAAGGATTATTGTACAGGAACACCACTGGTAGCAGAGAAGCCTAAGAGTGGTGTATACCCATGGCCATCCAAGTCTGCCCTCCAAGTTATATCTAATGCTCAATCCAACACTACTTCCATCACCACCGCTCCCAACCGGCATCGACGTCTCAGGCATCCCTCCACTCCTACTTTTCGTTGTATTCTAAAGCTTTTGAATATTTCTTCACCTTTAGAGAAGAATTTTTTTTGCAATTTTTGTAAATGCAATAAAATGATAAGACTCCCTTTTATAAATCCGCAATACAAAGTTCTTCTCCTTTGGAATATATTTATTTGGATGTTTGGGGTGTTGGACCAGAAGTTTTTATTGATGGTTTTCAATATTATTTAATATTTGTGGATCATTATATGAAATATATCTGGTTGTTTCCTCTAGAGAGAAAATCTGATGTTTCAATTGTGTTTCCAAAATTCAAACGAGTTGTTGAGAAATTGTTTCAAAAGCCCATAATATGATTTTACTTTGACAATGACGGAGAATTTCTTCATCTCTGTTCATTCTTTGAAGAGAATGGGATATCCCATTTTCTCACTCCTCCCTACACACCTGAATACAATGCCACTGTCGAGCGTCGCCATCGCTATGTTGTAGAGACAGGTATCATATTATTCCACAATGCGAATCTTTCTCTAAAGTTTTGGTCTTATGCTTTCACTACTGTTACTTACTTAATCAACAGGTTGCCCACCCAAACTTAAATGGTGATTCACCTTTTTTCAGATTATATGGTACTTCAGCAAACTATAACAAACTTCTGGTCTTTGGTTGTTTATGTTATCCATGGTTGCGTCCTTATAATCAGAATAAATTACAGCCTCGCTCTACTCCTTATCTTTTCTTAGGTTATTCACAAAATCAGTGCTTATAAGTGTTATGATCATGTAAAGTCTCGTCTTTATTTATCTCGTCATGTTGATTTTGTGGAACACTCTTTTCCTTATATGTGTAATACCTCAAAAATGGGTTCTGGAGCGTCACACGGTGCTTGAGGCTACAGTAGCCCCAAGCTAACCCTTTGAGCCATTTTCATTCAGTTCAACACGAATCAACGGGGTTTCCATAAATAACCCTCAAATATCAACAGAGTAATCATCATCCAAGAATAAAAGAATTTCAGAAAGATAACAAAATACGACTTATTAGTCAACTCCCAACATCTATACTAGTCTGACAAGCCTCTAAGAAAATCAATAAAACCAACGAGCCATTGGGACATGCCCCGACTGACTCATACTCAGTATCGAAATATAGCCAACTCAATGAAACCATCAACAAAATATCACGTCCTCGGATCATGAGGACTCACCATAACAGAAGATGTAGAACAGCGTGCCCAAAGAATTACTGTTGAACCTGAGACTGAGCACCTGAACCTACATTTCGAGAAAATGCAGTCCACATCCGAAGATGTGGGTCAGTACCATGGAAAGGAACTGAGTATACGGGGGTGTATGCAGTTGTATAAACATCATCATCATAAATATTTATAAGAAATATACAGGATGTATGAAAGACTCACATAGCCCGAAGAAAATCATCATAATCATGAGAGGATGAAATGAGTATAATAACATATGTGAGTCATCATATAATTTGTCAATCACTTTCAGTTCATCAAGAATATCAATTCTCATAAAGTAAATATCATTTAAATCTTTCGAAAGAATAACTTTCACAATTCCACTTTCAAATCACTTCACCATTCACCATAGACATAAGGAAACACACACATTGGGAGATCCTATAACCGACATAAACCATGTGAGCTACATGGAGTCCAACATACAACCCACGTTGGGGAGAGCCGTCCTATCCTTGCCATTGGAGTAGGACTATCGATATCAAATCCACAC
>NW_025880196.1:0-1378 GCF_002878395.1 Capsicum annuum
TGGCACTTCGAAGCCATCGCCCAACCTATCCGGACTTACTCCGAAAGATCTCAGATCGAACGGGTTATTCAACACCCTGATGGATCCATAGATCTAAAATTCTTGGGAGTCGACCCTTCGCGACTCTCTTCATCTAGAAGGTCCGTCTCTTCCGGTGCCTCATCCTCTAAGAAGGAATGTGAGCCCGACGATAAGGGAAAGGTTAGAGGAGTTGACTACTCTGGACCAATCCCTAAAGTTTATTACCAGAATACCAAGGTCAAAGAACCTGAAAATCTATACGAACCAGGAAGCCCTTCGGCCTCTGAAATGGATCCCCCTCCTCAAACCCGGCGTGATCCTAGCCTTTTTGTCATCCGAACAGATGACACCGAATATGTCCCGGATCTTCAGGCCTTAAAGGTTCGATGGAACGATCCGAGAGATACTCTCAAAAGGAGATGGTACGGAAGTACTTATTCTCCAGAACAACAAAAGGAGTTTGGTCGACTATGGATAGCCGACATGAAAAGACTCCGATGCGATATGGAATTCTTCTTCTGGTTTGAGAAAACTGGCAGATTAGAAAACCAAACAGGTTCTCTCAATGCCATCGTTAAAACTGGCAGATTAGAAAACCAAACAGGTTCTCTCAATGCCATCGTTACTAAATGGTACACACAGCGAAACACTGTGGTCGAATCCACAACCCCTCCTCTTGAAGGACTCAACATCTCTTATTCCAATGAAGTCATAAAGGCCTCTCCTTTCAAGACTAAATATGAACGAGGTACTATGACACCTCAATGTAGAGATCTTGATAGGATAATTGAACAAAACAATTATACCAATCAAGTTCTTCACACCATATCCCAACAGATAGAGGACACCAAAAATACTCCTCTTTCTGCCCCACTGCCTACTAAGAGTACTCCAGGCTCTAAACCTCTTTCAAATCCTATCTTCAAACTCCCTGAGTTTCACAAAGATAAGTTTCCTGATCTAAACGATGATTTTAAATTGTCTGAACAAATTTTGGAAAAAATCAATTCCAAACTTACCAAGTTCAAGATATCTCAAGAAGCCTCTAGCTCTAAAGATACCTCTGGTTCTAAAGAAAAGAACTCTCTCTCTAAACTTTCTAGTGATAGATTTTCCACTAGAAAAAACTATTACCGAAAACCTTCTCCTCCGGATGTCCAATTCGAAGAAAACCCTTACCTCTCCACATCTAATCATGATGGACGAGGCATAACCGAATGGAATATTGATGGTTTGGCCGAACACCAAATCTACAATAAACTCCATGAAATTGCTGTGGCTATTACGGCTTATAAAGTGAAAGGTTCTTCAGATAAAGGAGCCGCCACCATGGTTGTCTCGGGTTTCACCGGTATGA
>NW_025880197.1:0-704 GCF_002878395.1 Capsicum annuum
TCATTATTGTACTATACTGTGACCATTAGGCTGCCTCCAGTACATATTAATTGGGATCGACCCATGATAGGCTTATGCCCCTGGGATACCACCCATAAACACATAAATAGGGATCGACCCATGATAGGCTTATGCCCCTAGGATACCACCCGATAAGAGAGAACTTCCATCACTTAGTTCAATTAATCTTTGAGATTGTTATTTTGATTGCCACAATATTTTGATACTTTGAAACAATGATACATCAATAAGAGACATATAAATAGACCATCAATGCAATAACAATGAAGTAAGAACTCATTGACAAATCAATGAAGTGTTTTGGAGTCATCAATGCCATAACAATGAAGTAGGAACTTATTGGTATATCAATGAAACGTTTTGGAGTCATTAATAGCACATGGATCTTGTTTGAGTAACCAAATACCTTCTGAAATTCATTAGTCCAATAAACATAAAGACAAGTAAGTATTGGAATGTCTTGACATCTTATAGGGTGGAAACAAGTTCATTGGTAACGCAGGACATCATACAAAACCATTATGGATCACATGTTATTGAATAACTTTGGAAACTTTCTGAATAGAACAATTGTTCACTTTCATGCCAAAGATATGGTATAGAGTATGCTTTACATACCTGACTGTCAACCTTCAATACTAGTCCCAAATGGACTTCCCGTCTTTTCGGATTACTTATCTACA
>NW_025880197.1:804-2284 GCF_002878395.1 Capsicum annuum
ATACCTGACTGTCAACCTTCAATACTAGTCCCAAATGGACTTCCCTTCTTTTCGGATTACTTATCTACAATGAACATATATAGCAATCTAGTATTAGCAACCAAACATCACAATTCAATTATTTGAATTCACCAAACTAGTGGTTAAGTAGTAAGCCTTAATTACACCATAAAGGGTGTCACCTTAACCCTCTTATACTCTAATTACATTCATATGCCATGCATATTCATACAACATTCTCCAATATCAAGTTTGGATTCATTTATCCCTCCAACCAATCCACTAAACCAAATTGAGCCATAGACATAAATAATCATCAGTTCAATAGTATATCACCATATCCACCTTCCATAACTCAATTACCATATCCACCTTCCACAATTCGATACAACCAAACCATGCAAAATAGTCCATAACCCTATTTCCATCACCTTTCAATAACATCCAATACATATAATCCTCTATCACACATATACATATGGAAAAGAACAAACGCAAACAATATTCATACCTTAGAATTCACCTCTTGATTATGCAATCCTGTTTGCACAAATAATAGGTGTCGTTCGAAGCTCTCGAGATGACAAACGCAGTTATCAGATTACTTTGAAATTTCTACGGTTGAATCAAAAGTAATTTAAAGGTCAAATTTGGCTAGTGTTTGTTCTTTCTCAATGATTGATGATGAAAATGAATTTTTGAACTCATATACATGTATATATACACATATTCCCGTCCATAATATAATAGGAAAAGACCAAAATGCCTTTAAAACTTAAATAATGTCAAATCTGTCCTTTGGTGGACTGTTTTGATAAGCTAAAGTAGATCGACCATAACTCTTTGCTCCGATATCGGATTTGGGTGAAATTGGTATCATTGGAAATACAATTCAAAGGAATTTCATTTCATATAAAGTAGGCCATCCAGTTCGTCCTGTACAAAGAGTTATGGTCATTTGAAGTTGACCCTAAAAATCTGTTTTGAC
Source organism: Capsicum annuum (assembly GCF_002878395.1). Taxonomy (NCBI): domain Eukaryota; kingdom Viridiplantae; phylum Streptophyta; class Magnoliopsida; order Solanales; family Solanaceae; genus Capsicum; species Capsicum annuum. The sequence goes on from NW_025880197.1 coordinate 1,793, forward strand.
AGGCTGAAGTAAAACGTGTATAACTCCTTACTCAGACGTTGGATTTGGATGAAACCAATTGCATTGGAAATAAGACTCAAAGATCTTTCTTTTCATAGGTTGCAGTTCTCCCAGTTCATTATATTAAGGGAATTATGATCGTTTGAAGTTTACCCAAAAATTCGGCTGGCCTCAGTAGTTTGTGTGCAGGAAATTTTCCTGCACATTTACTATTCCTAAATATCTCGGCCACCGTTTTATAGTTTCAAACGTGCTAGATTATATCCGAAACCTATCCGTTTTTGGAAATCTTTATATCATTGGAAAGCTTATTCAATAACCTTCGCATGGAACCATCGACGGGCAAATTTCGGTATAAATAAAATAAAAAATTAATTCCATATAAATAAGATCAATACACGTACTTGAATACAGGGTGTTACACTAGGTGAATTTTGCTCTTGGGCATTATGACATTCAAGATATTAGAAATTTGAATCTTTACCGACTCAT
>NW_025880198.1:0-1240 GCF_002878395.1 Capsicum annuum
TCCCCTATCTCCCACGCATTCACTGGCGTCAGGCCGCCCCACTTAATTCTAGGTCTACACTCCCTACTCCTCCTCTTTCTATTCTTTTTTATACCCAAATCCATAACCAAGAGCCTATGCTGGGTCGAAAGATTCTCACTCGGGATGACCTTACAGTCCTTACACCACGCCCTATCCCCTTTCCTAAGCAATAAAAAGTCAATCTGGGTCCTGGCTATCGCTCTTCGAAAGGTGATCAGGTGCTCGTCCTTCTTCGAGAAGCCCGAGTTCACCACCACCGGCCCAAAGGACCTTGTAAACTCCAATAGGGTAGCCCCCTCTTCATTTCTCTCCCCAAAACCAAAACCACCATGCACATCACCAAAGCCTCCCGGTAGCGCCCCGATGTGCCCGTTGAAATCTCCTGGTACAACAATCTTCTCCGAGCTAGGCACGCCTCTCACCACCTCCTCCAAAGCCTCTCAAAACCGTATCTTCTCCTCCCCCTCCGATCCCACTTGCGGCGCATAGGCACTACACACGTTCAGGGTAAACCCCCGAATGACCAAGTTAATAGTCATCAACCTATCGTTGATCCTCTTCACCTCTACTACCTGACCTCTAAGCTCTTCATCTACTAAGATGCCAACTCCATTCCTACGCCTCTCGCTCCCAGAGTACCATAGCTTGTAACCATCCACATCCCTAGCCTTAGACCCTACCCACTTGGTCTCCTGAACACACGTAATGTTGATCCTCCTCTTCCTAAGGGTCTTCACAAGCTCTATGGACTTACCCTGAAGGGTCCCTATATTCCACGACCCAATCCTCAGCCTACCGTCGCTACCCGCACTCCCTCCACTACCCTCCCTCGCGGCCAAACCTTGGCCTCCCTCCCACTCCCGCCCTTTCCTCATCCTCCGCCCCCACCACGGCCCCACACCCCAACCCCTTCGGACATGACCCTATCCACCCATTACCGCCCACAGCCACAGCTACACGAAAGTATACGAGAATATAAAGATAATATAAAGATATAAAGACATAAACGATGGTAATAGCAAAGCAGTAGCAAGTAATAAGTAATAGCAAGTAACAAGTAATACAAGGCTCACACAAATTCAAAGAACTACTCCAGCAACCAAACTATACTCAATTACTAGTATAATACGAAGCATGAAAGAATGAAATAATAAAGGTTAGAAGTCACCGGGTTTCGCTTGTAGACCAAGCCGGCAACCAAGCCCCGCGTCGACCTGCT
>NW_025880198.1:1340-2583 GCF_002878395.1 Capsicum annuum
GGTGACCAGCGGGGGGGAGGGGGGGAACCGGCGGTCGGCGACGGGGGTCGGCGCCGTAGACCGGCGCTCGGGGTCGGAGGTCGGATTGGGTCGGCGCCGGCGACGGGGTCGGGGACTGGGGCTAGAGAGAGAGAGAGGGTAGGGAGAGAGAGAAAGCCGTTCGGCCGGCGACGGCGTTCGACGCCGGGGACCTGTGGTCGGGGCCGGAGGTCGGGTCGGGTCGGCGCCGACGGTCGGCGACGGCGCCGAAGGCCGTGGACCGGGGCGAGGCGAGAGAGAGAGAGGGTAGGGAGAGAGTGAGAGAGCCGTTAGAGAGGTATCGGTACTTCTCTGATGATCTTGAATTTAAAAAAAATTCAAAACAGAGATATAAAAACAATACAATTAAACCTAACCTTTAACTGGAAAAATTATTCAAAGCCGACTGACATTCATCTACCACTTGTAAATTCATCTACGACCTGTAAACTACAACAAAATAATACAATAGTGATCACAAAGCTTCAGTTTTGATGAAAATAATTTTTGTCTGACCGAAAATTTTGACACTAAAGAATGACTTGAATGAAAACAAAGAGTATATATATACACATACGTTGAATTTAATTATGTTGATAAAAACAGTGAAGAAGTTTAAAATTAGAAAATTAAACATAAACTAATCTAGACATGCAGCTGAATCAAATTAGATGAGTATCAATCATATTTTTTCAATAAGTAAACCGAATCAAGTTAGTTGACAGTCGAAGACCCATGATGCTCCTATGTATAAAGAGCTCTCTATTGCAATGAAATGCACATCACTACAAGAAAATTGCTTATTACCTGAGGATTTTTATAGGGATAATGCGGTAAAATCCCCAAGTAATTTGATTACCTGCGGATTTTCTTACCAATTATAATCCAAAGAAAATACCTTCATAAGTAATTATTACCTATGGATTTATAAAATCTCTAGGTAATTTAGCTGCGAAATAAATCCGCAGGTAAGTTATTTGCGGATTTATTTGCGATTAACTATTAAAATTTTGCATGAATTATTTGGTAAAATTTCATAAAAAAAGGGATTTTAACTGCGGATTTTCAAGAAAAAAATCACAAATTATTCCCCACGAAGATTCTCAAGTAAATCCCTAGGAAATTTAGTTGCGGAATAAATCCGCGGGTACGTTATTTACGGATTTATTTGCGATTAACTATCAAAATTTTACATGAATTATTTGGTAAAATTTCATAAAAAAAA
>NW_025880199.1:0-3865 GCF_002878395.1 Capsicum annuum
TTAGTTTGAGTAATTTCACTTGTAAAATTATTTCCAAAATTCATGCTAATAGGCTTAATCCCCTGTTGGGTAGGATAATCTCTGATAATCAAAGTGGTTTTGTTAAAGGTAGATTAATTACTAATAATATTTTACTTACTCAAGAGATTGCTCAGATTATTAAGAAATACAATAAAGGCGGCAATCTAATAATGAAGCTTGATATGGTCAAGGCATATGATAAAATGTCATGGAATTTTTTAATGAGTGTTATGAAGAGGTTCGGTTTGTTTGGTATTTGGGTGGATATGATTTGGAGGATTATTGCTAATACAGGTATTCCATTCTCATTAATGGAACTAGGGTGGGGTTTTGTAGCTCCTCCCATGACCTTAAACAAGGTGATCCCCTCTCTCCTTCTCTCTTCAATATTGGCTCTGAGCTTTTATCTACAATGTTGAACAATCTCAACTCAAATGAGAATTTTACTCCTTTCAGCATGAATCAAAATAGCTGTATCATTAAGCATCTAGCTTACGCTGATGATATAGTGATTTTTAGAGGTGGTAACAACAAGAAGATCAAACTCATTAAGCATCAAATCAGGAGGTACGAAAAACCCTCTGGTCAAAAATTGAATAGTGATGAGCTTTTACATAACCGCTCCAAATACTTCTCCTCATAGGATTAACAGAATGAGAAGAATGACTGGTTATATGGATAAAAAATTTCCTTTCAATTATTTGGGTTGTCCAATATATAGTGGAAAGAAAAATCTCAGCTATTTTGATAGTATGCTTGCAAAAATTATTAAGAGACTAAATGGATGGCAAAGTAGCATGCTTTCTGATGGTGGAAAAATTACACTTATTAAGCATGTCCTGTAATCTATACCTAATTATACTCTCTCTGCCCTCAACCCACCTAAGGGTACCACCTGCCTTATCGAGATGCATTTTGCTAATTTTCATTCGGGAACTAGCGATGGTAAAAATAAGTATCATTAGAGAAAGTGGGAAAATCTACGTTTCCAGAAAGAAGAAGGTGGCGTTGGAACAAGAAGGATGCATGATATCTCCAATTCATTGATACTTAAAAGATGGTGGAGGTTCAGGACCCAACCATCTCTTTGGGCTGATTTTTTTAATGAAGAAATATTGCAAGAGATCACATCCAGTGAGCAAAGTTCCTACGTTAGCTGACTCACAAACTTGGAAAAGCCTGATGAAGATCAAAGCCCAAGCTGAACCTCAAATTTTTTTAATAAAAGGAGATTACCTTTTAATGACGTCATCATTAAATTCAATATTAACTCACAAAGTGATTGTTTTTGTTGTAGGATTGTACAAAATGATACTATGCATCATGTTTTTGGTCAAGGTGAAGCAGCAAAGCACATATGGAATAGCATGGGATATCCCCTTGGAATTCCACATGTAAATCAACCAATTTTCGACATCTTTAACACTTGATGGAGTGTAAGACCAGAGAATGATATCCAAAAAATTTTATTGAATATCACTCCTAGTATCATTTGTTGGGAAATTTGGAAACAATGGTGTTCTTCTAAATTTTGAGGCCAAAGACACTTCTGCCATAGTAAGATGATTTATCAAGCTTTTGGTCTTATCAAATCTGTAATGATGAAATATTTTAAAGACTTGCAAGACATCAATCACTGGCCAACTCTGTGTCTCACAATAAAGAAGCTCAGGCCATTTCAAAAGTTACATATGGTTACTTGGAGCTTCCCTCAAGCTGACTGAAATAAAATCACTACAGACGGTAGTTACTTACATGAAAGTGGTAAGGCTGGTATTGGTGGAGTTGTATGGAATAGTCGAGGTGATATGGTTATGGTATTTTCCATTTCTGTCAGTTGTAGTAGCAGTAATATGGAAAAAGCGTTGGCAGCCGAGTTTGGAGTGAAATGGTGTGAATATCAAGGATACACTAATTTCACTCTTGAGCTAGACTCCACGATCATAACGAACATGCTGAACAACAATCTTGTCACTAATATGAAGCTGAAAAAAGTTGTGGAAAACATCAAAAGTATCAAAAATAGAATTGGGATTCAAGTAACTCACTGTTTTCGGGAGGGAAATCAAGTTGCTGATTGGTTAGCCAAATTGGCTTCCACCTCTACGCAGATTCTTATCACTCAGTCCCTTTCTCATCTTCCTAGACAGGCTAGAGGCTTCATCCAATTAGAAAAATGGATGATGCCAAGTCTTAGATGTAAATATGACAAATCCAACTTCTTTGTTAGCTAGCATAGATTTTTGTATGTACCAGAAGGCAATATAATTGCTTATGCCTTCTGGTGGGGTGATATCACTAATGGTTGTGTGTTGTATCGAGGTCAGGCGTAGACCCCCTCTGACCCTTTTTGCTAATACAACACAACTCAAAGCTCATCTGGGTAATTGATTTAAAGGGAAGAAGAAGAAGAACAAAGTAACAAAATCAAAGATTAACAATGTTTTTAGATTGAGGAATAATGGATTTTCGATTGATTGAGAAATGGGTTTGCTAGAAAATCACACTATTGTATCTTCCGTCTCTAGATGTATTAGTCTTGTTTATTAGACTATTCTAATGATTGATTTCTTGTAGACTAAGATGTGTATTTGTCCTCGGTCTGTTAAATTGAATTGCAGAATGCTCTGCTTCTTTAATCTTATATGTCAAATTTCATCCAAGTTTCTGTGAAGATAATCGGGTTACAAAGTTATATATATATGTATATATAAACATATATAAGTATAAAGCTTGTGGCGTTTCAATTAAAGCAATAATTTTGTTAGTGTGATCAAAAATTACCTTGGCATAAAAAATGCTGGACCTTTCAATCATGCATTGTGAATACAAGTATCATGAAGCTAATTTTGACTAGTTTTTCCATTGGAAAAGAGAAAGTGTTGGAAGGTGTCAAGATTCTATTAATAAATTCAATAACTAGAATTGTTTGGCCATAAGAGAAAAGATAAATTTTTGATAGAATTAACCTATCTTAAAATACATTTTAATTACTAGAAAGAGATCACTTCTATTTGGACTCCGTTGGTGGCAACTTGTAACGACACATGGGACAATTTGGGTTTTTAAGAAGCCAAGTCTCGATGTAGCCATAATGGGAACTGTGGCTGCAAGGCAAGTTGTATGGTACTGATCGAGGTGAGTAACTTTCCTTGGATATCATACACTCGTCTGTCTATTCATTTTCTGGAAGTTGAACTCTTTGCAAAGACTGCATTATTGATCTTACTTCAGGCAGCGACATGAATTCTCTCCTAGCTTGCTCAGTTAAAGTCTGTACTAGTTCCCTTTCATAATTCTCATCAAAATGCATGCAGCAACAATTTATTGTGCTCCTCATAGCATCTTTTATATCTCCTTCACAGGCTTCAATCCATTGTAATTTTTCATACAAAGATGGTTTGTGTGATTGTCCCAATCCCTTTATTGCCTTATAAGCAACTCTCCAAACTATTTCTCCAATCTCATCATATTGGTTTTTAACAATTCTGGATTTGGTAAGTTCAAATTCTTGAGGAGATACATAAAGTTTCTCCACAGTTATCAGGCTCACATAGGCTGTATCATCATCTTGCAAAGGAGGTGCAAGGTTCTGTGTTGTACGAGCATACTCTAAAATTTGTTTGATTAAATCATGTTTGCTCTCCAAGATTTTCTCAAGACCATCCCACTTAATTCTTTCTAGTGGACAATGAAAGATAGTTTCCGAAGTCAACACAAGTGTAAGCAAACTTGACAAGTAGATCAATCTCTAAGTTAAAATTGATGCCTGAAATATTGACTGCACAAGGAAGAGTACTTCTAGCATTACGAAATTGGGGGAACACATGAATTTGACTGGCAG
>NW_025880200.1:0-2024 GCF_002878395.1 Capsicum annuum
TGGATACTTTTTCCTTAAATAGCACCTCTACTTTGGTTACTACCCTATCACGGCTTTCTTGCCTCACCGGTTTCACCTTTAGGATGGCATAGTTCTTAGGGATTTTTCTCCTTTTCCACTTTGCTAATAAACTTCTTAACATGCTATTTTTTGAATAATTCTACTATAAAGCAACTAACATGAACTTATTTTATCATATCATGATTGGTAGGAATTTATGAATTTAGCTATTCATAATAGTAAATGAATATACCTGTTTTGGTAGTTTTGATAATTCTAAGCTTTGTTCGTCCATAGATTTTTCCATTAAAATATACCTGTTTTTTAATAAATAAACAAAAATTTTTGTTGTGGACCAGATATTTTTTGCTTTAATGTATGAAGGCTTGCCTTCATCTGAGCAAGTGCTCGTTTATTTATATGAAAATGCGTACATTATTTTTCTTTACATCTGTCAGCTACTTTACAAAAATAAGAAAAATGTTTCTGCAAAGAGTCCTAAAGCTAATGTCCAATCTAATAATGGCACTACTTGCCAAAAATCTAATAATGGCACTACTTGCCATAAAAGACTAAGAAAAGTAAAAAAAATCTTAGTTACATAATATTTACGTAAAGTTATCTAGCTATCTTCCATATTTCTTTTTCTCCTTGAATTACTTTCTTTGTCTTCTTTCTTTATCCATAGTTATCTTCTTTTTATTGCTCTGTATCTCCATTATTGCTTCATATCTTGCATCTTCCAGCTGTCGCTTTTATCTTCTTCTATTCCAGTTGAACTTCTGGGACAATATTATCTTCTCCATTACATTTTGAACATTGATGGTCTGGATATTTATGTCCAATCTACTTGCAATATCTGGTTAATAATTCTTCCGAAATAAATTTTTCTTTAATGGCTCTGGCGATAGGTTTTTTCTCTGGATTGAGTAAAGTCAAGATCCATTGCCTAACGTCTTCCATATCTGTTTCTCGTAGTTCCTTTGAATTTGAGTATACTATTACATTACCTCTTGAATAATAACTCTATATGGGATTTCTGTTGCGATAAGTGTTTGCTAACTCTTGAAGAATCGTAGGTAGTCCGATAATTCTCTTATTTGCATAAAAATTTGGTATCTCAATTCTAGGTATTTCTGGTTGTGGAATAATATCTTCTGGTATAATCATATCTTGGGTCATTCCTATTTTTACAACTTGTATAGGTGATTTAACTTCATCATACAATATCTCTGCTGGTGCCGTATAAAATTTTATAAAAAATAGGTTACCTTTGATTATTCTTTTAAAAATGTTAAATGAATCATATATTTCTGGTATATTGGATATTTCATTTCCGTCTTGGGTATATATGGTACTAAGTAGTCCATATTCGTAACAAGTTTTAACTAGACTTAGTTTGATTTTGGGTAAAGCAATTAGCTTATTGTATCCGGTTAGGTTCTGGGTTATATAATTCGTATGTGGATCTTGGATGTTTATAGCTCTGGGGTTGGTGTTTAAGAAGGTTTTTATTTTGTAAATATTTTCTATGTATGTTCGGGTTGTATAATTGTAGGTCTTTTTGTCTTGGTTTAAACTTTCTTGGTATGTGGTAATTTGTGGGGGTATGAACATAGGATCTTTTGGTGTATTTGGAATAAATGGTTTATCAAATAGACTATTTAGGTTCATATTTGTGTTTTTCCTAACTCCTTTGCTTGTACCTGCAGAAGTAGATTGATAAACGTTATGGATTTTATGGAGTGTCCCAACGTCTCCTTCTAGCTCTGGAATTTTAATTTCTTCTGATAGACATAGCTCTGCACACTGCTGAGTTAGCTGATTTGTAGCTATAGACTTCAGTTTAACTTCATTAGTCTTTAGCTTTTCTGTTTCACTACCCATACTGTCCACTTTCATTGAAAGCGTAGTTAGGGTGTTAAATATCTTTTCTAGAGTATCTTCTTCTATTATATCAGACTGTGTAGCTTTGTTTTGATATGTAATCTGCAATAACATTTTTGTTAGTACTAATTACTTCA
>NW_025880201.1:0-7748 GCF_002878395.1 Capsicum annuum
AACATCATCAACAACAAAAAAGAAACATCCTTTATTCCAGAACCATCAACAACACCGTACCACAAGTTCCAACAATGCCAACCCCATAAACAACATCAATAATTGCATCAACAATAAAGAAACAAATACAATGCATACAAAAAAATGATACTGTCAATAAGGCTTTTAAACTTCTCCCAACAGATGACTTTTTCCTCATATTATAATAAAAATTTTCGGTTTGTTTATTCAACACTTAAAAGTTCCTTCAATTTTTTTAATAAATAAGATATGGGTAAATAGTAATTAAATAAAAAAACAGATGTAAATAACTTGCAAAGAAGAAGATGAGAATGAAAAAGCAATAATGAACCATACCTTAATATCAAAAAGGGGATAAAAATAGAAATTTAAGTCGAGAAATGATATGGATCAATTTAGATCCGAAAAGATCTTTATTAGAGGAGTAGAGAAAAGAGATAAAAAAAAGTTGTGACCCAAAAGAGGAGAGAAAGAAAAATATGAGAGTTGAATAAAAAAAACTGCAGTTGAAGAAAGAGATGAGATGAGATTTTATTGCAATTGATTTAGGTGAAACTAGCGATGAATGAATGAGCTTCCAGGGTCAACTACTAATCCAATCGAGTCTTTGCAATTGAATAGTGGTGGTATTGTGTTCATCCCAACTCGAGTCGTTGATCGATCACTCTGAGTTAAAATGAGTTATCATCAACTCAATATTATGATTGTGATATTACCTAAGTTGATTTAGGTGGAACTAGGGATGAATGAATGAGCTCACAGGGTCAACTATAAATCCAATCGAGTTTTTGCAATTGCATGGTGTTGGTATTGCATTCATCCTAACCCGAGTCTTTGATGAATCACTTTGAGTTGAAATGAGTTCTCATCAACTCAATGTTAGTATAGTGATAGTACCTAAGTTTATTTAGGTGCAACTAGGGATGAATAAATGAGCTCTCAGGGTCAACTTCAAATCCAATCGAGTCTTTACAATTGCATTGCATTGGTATTGCGTTTATCCCGACCCGAGTCGTCGATCAATCACTCTGAGTTGAAATGAGTTCTCATCAACTCAATGTTAGAATAGTGATAGTACCTAAGTTGATTAGGTGGACCTAGGGATGAATGAATGAGCTCTCAGGGTCAACTAAAAATCTGATCGAGTCTTTGCAATTACATGGCATTGGTATTGTGTTCATCCCGACCCGAGTCATCGATCGATCACTCTAAGTTGAAATGAGTTCTTATCAACTCAATGTTAGGATAGTGATAGTACCTAAGTTGATTTAGGTGGAACTAGGTATGAATGAATGAGCTCACAGGGTCAACTACAAAACCAATCAAGTCTTTACAATTGCATGGCGTTGGTATTGCATTCATCCTGACCTGAGTTGTCGATCGATCACTCTGAGTTGAAATGAGTTCTCATCAACTAAATATTTTAATAACTATATCTTTTAAAAATTTTAAAATTAATTAAGATCAATTCGGACCAAATTAGCAATTTCAAAACTTGTCATTCTTTTCCAAAATTACAAATCAACCCATACAAATCATCCATTTGCGTGAAAAACTTTTCATTCCAAATCTTAAGTTCTTGCTCTTCTCTCTCTTTCTCTCACTCTCTTTGGGTTTCCTCTCCCTCTCAACAATACAAATAACAACTACTCAAAATATTGCCTAACCCTTCAAAACAGATCAATTTTCTTCCCATTTAAGACTATATATAATTGTTTTTTTCAACTTCATTCCCACTTGTATCCATCATTTTCTCTGTCTTCGCATGTAACAGAGTTTGAGAAGAGTTCTATATTTATTCTTTATTCTAAAAAATAGTTCTTTTTATTTAATGATGAAAAAGAAGACTTTTAGTTGTATTATCTTCGAGAATAGGTTAACAATTTTGAGTTTTGATGCTAAAAAAGTAGGAAGCACCCAAGAAAACCCTAGTTTTTCTCTCAGTGTTTTGTTGACTGCCGTGGTATTGTTGGATGGTGTTTGTGGTGTTGTTGGTGGCTGTTGTTTGTAGTGTTGGTATTTGTGTTTTTTGGCGGTGGTGTCGGTGGTCTTGGTGTTGGTATTGGTGGCATTGGTGGTGGTCTTGGTGGCATTGGTGGTGGAATTGGTTGTGGTAGTGGTGGTCCATGTGTTGCAATGGGTGGAAGATCTTTTGGGATATATTAAATAGGTCTTTAAACAGATTCTCTATCTGTTCCAACTGATGGGTTATCCATTGGAGTATTTTCTTGTAATGTGGCATAGAATAATTTATTAAAATTTGTCCACCTATTACAATAGGTGGAATATCTATTGGAAGATATTAAATAGGTCTTCAAACAGATTTGGGTTCCCCATTTATTCCAACTGATGGGTTGTCCGTTGGAGTAATTTTTTTTTAGTTATGTGGTAAGAATAATTTATTGAAATTTGTCTCACGTTTTTTAAAAAAATTATGCAGACATCAAATGCAATGTATTTTTTGTTTTTCTTTTGTTTGTAGTTAAAAGATGTCTCCCAAAAGAAAAGAAACTGAAAGTGGAGAAAGTGAATCAACTTTCGATCACCAAACAAAAAAGGCTAGAGTACAAATAGATTCGGAGAAACTTCCAGAACAATCTCAGTCAGGGCAAAATGAAGCTGAGGAAAGTGACAACTCCTCCTCGCCAATGGGGCGTGAAATAATATCAAAATTCCAGCATGATTCTGTCAAAGCCATTAGTATTGACAAGTTTTGAGTTACGATGCTGATGAATAACCCTAAAGTAGTATTTGGTAATCGTGTACTTAAATATCAGTTGGGGAAACCTTTTGATGAACTTAGGAGTTTTATAAAGAAGTAAAACATAGATGGACTTTTTAAGAAGAGCTTCTTTGCACACTTTCTTGAGCTATCTGGGCCCCGCCCTCTCCATTTTCCAATGATCATGGTATATGGCCTTCTCAAGTACAGGATCATGTGGAGGGGATGATGGAGGTCCAAAGAAGGGCGGAAAAAAGATGGATAAAGTCTGGATCAACTATTGTGGCATGCTGGTTTGTTTTGGATTGAAGAGTTTGCCATTGTGACGGGCTTGAGATGCGATCATCCAGAAGAACCTCCCATCAAGAAAACACCCCACAAAGGGTCCGACAAACGTAAGGTAAAAAAAGATGGGTTTTTAGGCATTGTTGGACCTAGCTACAAAGTGGAGGATTTGATAGCGGATCTCAAGAATAAGGACATACCAAAGCACTATAAGGAGAAATTGTGCTTAGTTTGGTTAGTCCATTCCGTTTTATTGGTAAGAGATGTCAGGAAAGTCATAGAACGTGATTTGTTGGCGCTTGCTGATGATTTTTGGAAATTCAACGATTATCCCTGGGGATGCGACAGCTACTACTTGACTGTCAAATATTTACTGAAAGAGCTAAAGCCAAAGACGACCACATTATACGACTTTCCTTAGGATTTCATGGTAAAATTAATCACTATTTTTACTCATTCATTAATTTATATTGAATATACTTATGACTTTTTTTTTGCTTGCTTCATATTTACAATTTTTAGGCTTGGGCATGTAAAGTCATTCCTCCCCTCCGAAAGCATTTCAAGGATTACCCGGATAAGGTTTCTCATCCAAGGATCCTTAGGTGGTTGGCTGTAGTAGAGAGCAACTAAATAAATATTAATGAGGCTGAACTCTTTAACCCTTTAGATGATGTAGTACGTATTTTTTCAACTAAAATAATTTGCCTCAAATAAAGATATTGAAACAGATATTTAATCTGTTGTGACAGATGGGTAGTCTGTTGCAACAAATTACCCGTCAACTGCAACTGGTGCAACAGATAGGTAATCTATTATCACAGACGATCCATATTTCGCAACAAATTAACCATATGTTGCTCTGGTCTCTGAACCCTACTCAACAGATTACCCATCTACTACAAATTATGCAATAGATGGGTATTCTAATGCAATATATTATCAATATATTTCAACATACAAATCAGCTGTTGTGGTAGCTAGATCGTCTGTTGCATAAGTTGGTTGTATTAACATAACCCGACCCCATGTAACCCAACTGACTGCAAATTATTATTATATGATTTAAATTCCTCCTGTCTTTTTTATAGGTTGTGCATCCTGGATCGTGCCTACCATTGATGAGCTAGGGATGAATTTTTTTCTTACTCTGGGTCTTTTTGATACAAAAGAAGACCCAACGGTGGAGTTAATAAAGAAGGAATTGGATGGAGCAATATCCATAAGAAGAGCAGTTAGGCAAGGTCAGTCTAATGTTGAAGCTCTTCACGACCAAACTCAAACTGCAACAGATCCAGGTGTTTGGGGTGTTATTGGTGAAGTTTTTTGTGATGGTGGCAGACATCTTGCTGCTGCTTCTGTGTCCTGTCATGATTATGAGCATATTGGTGCTCAGCAAAAAGTAAATATGTTTAAAAATACCCCTTGCACAGGTTCTCCCTCTCACCCCTACACCAAACTCTCCCACCCTTATAGTGGTCCCTCTCACCCCTCCTTACCCTCATGTTCTCATTGCAAATGCAAAGTGTGCAAGGACAGAGAGCATAAACTCCTCGACAAGCTAGAGGCTATGCTGAAGCTGCTGAGGAGTTGAAATCCAGGAGGGGTGTCATACCATCCAACAAGGTGAGGAAGCCCTGCACTCCTACAGTGGAGGTTAGGAGGAAGAGAAGAAAAATTAGAAAATTCTCTCCATTTTGAAATCAACAAAAATTGCAACTCTCCCCGCTCCAATAGTTATTGAAGTTCAGGGGCCGCCGAAGAAGGTGGACATATTCGCGGCACTTGGGAAGGAGAAGAAGAAGAAACTAGAAGAATTCATTAATATGAAGGTTGAAAAATAATACACCATGCATTCATTTGCCGCCAAAAACTTCTCAAATATGACAAAGATATGTGTGTAGTACGAGGACAAGGTAAGTTTACTTTTGCTAACCTACCCTTCCAATCTACTCCATTAAGAATATTCTACACAGTAGATGTGTAATCTGTTGTAAAAATTTGGTATTCTATTGCAACATTATACACATCTGTTGCATAAGTTGCGTTGGCTGGGTAATCTGTGAACTGATTCAGAGAATCCTCTGCATCGGATTCTTTCGACTGTGTTTTATTCTTTACAATTACTAACCTATTTAAAAATTTAATTATTATACCACAGTATGTTGATGAAATTCTCTGCCTCACGAGGGGCAAACAATTAGTGTACCCAGATGCTTATGATGCTGCCGATAGGATAATGGACCTCAACTTCTACAATAATTTCAAGGATAGGTACAGTAAACTCTGTAAGATAGCTGATTCCGGTGGCCCAAGATTTTATTAGTTAGTTTCTACGTTCTAATGGGATAAAGAAGCAATTAAATATGTTAAAGAGAAGAGGTCATATCCACATAGCAAGAGCTGGACCAAGGCAAAGAGAATCCTTGCAGTCATAAACGTGGATGTCTTCCATTTTTCTGACTGTTGAGATACTACTATACGAGGGAAAGATTAAGGTTTATGATTGCAACTTACCTGTCTTCAGTGATAAGACGTTTTTAACCCATATTTAGCCACTCTTGAAGTTGTTGCCCAAGTTGTTGACGCAGAATAAGCTGATGGATAATTTGCCAGTTGAAGTCTTGGCGAAGGAATCATAGGATTTTGAAGGTCAAAATAAGAACATCCAGCTCCCAAAAAATACAACCGGTGCAGCGTCCGGGCCGTACTCGCTTGCATACATCGAGTGTTTGCTGACCGGCACATAAATAATCGGTGTGTATGACACTATTGTGGGAAAGATGTAATGGGTCTGGGCATATCGGGTACTAGCTAAATGGTTGGAGAACATGTATAAAAAAGAACATGTACAAAGACAGAGACGAACACGATAACAAATTTTTATTTCAAGCCAATTCACTTTACATGTAGGGGCAATAATTTTATGTCTGGCCAAGTTAAATTTTTATAATGCAACAGATTTTATATCTGTCGTAACAGATATAGTACTCATTGTGATAGATTTATTATCTATTGGAATATGTTGGTCATCTATTGAGTTATGCAGATGTTCCCCGTCTATCTGTCGCAACAGATTTATGATCTGTTGCAACATATAACTTATCTGTTGCAACTGATCGGTAATCTATTGGAGCAAATCAAAAAAGTAAGAAGACCTATTATATAATTTTCAGCAGATGACCTACGTGTTGCATCTCATGTTGCAAAATATGTATAAATCTGTCTAATAAAATAAATTGAAGCCTTCGAAAATTACATAAAATAAATCAATAAATAAATAAAATGTAAAAAAATCATTATGGGTACAAACGATCTACACTACAAATAAATCAACAAGTTAAACCAAGGAGGATAGGTTATTACATTGACGGACTCAAGCTATAAAGATTTAATCAATATGGACAAGTTGTTCTTCATCTAGTGCTATGGAATTCGGCTTTGGTCGTCGTGGATCTTTAATGTCGGTTGCGTACGACTTCTGAGCTTTTTCTTCTCCACATTTCCATAGAAGAGCAGCATATCTTTTGCGGAGTAATCTGGCATAAATTCCATTATTTGGTACTTATAATCCATCGCTCAAATACTCGACATAGGCAGCAACAAAAGGACCGCAATCCCTGTATTATAAAAAATAGATAATCCATATCTTGCAGTTCATGCAAGTGTTGTGAAATTTGTGAAATGAAACTATATCATGATAGTTAAACTTATAGGCTACCAATGGTTTGTTGAGTAATTCCGTCAATATATTATACATCAAATTGATTACCCATTTTATTCGGGTATGCTTCAATCGTCGATCGATCAGTACGAACCTTTTGGTCCAGAAAGCCACTCATATCAAGGAAAGTAGGCAATATTTTGGCCAATTTTTTTATCTCAGACGATAGTACAGAACGTCTCCTTCGCGACATCGAGTCATAAACTCGGATGCGCCTCATTTTTAGAATGGTGACAGCCAACACCCGATGGAATTCATCACCACAATTGATTGGGATATACACTTCATCAACCAAATATCAAGGTAAGCCAGCCGGAATGCTAAAACCTTTGATGATGTTGATTAAGCATTCCTTATTTCGGGAAAATTCTGGCTGCTATTGACAATACCTATTGTCATACCCTATTTTTACCTGAGGTCAAAAAGAGCACGACATTATGGACTCTAAATTAATTAAAGTTTGCATAGAGTCGCCACCTAATTTTTAAGGAAAATAGGAAACCTATTCATTTATTAACATGTATGATTTGTATTTTTTTAGTCTGCAAAAAACCAATTGAGATTCTAGGTAAGGGTTCAAATTATCCCAAAGGGAAGGGGTTAGACATCCTTCAGGATCCACAAATGTGGTACCCGGCTAGACTTAATTTTTCAAAGAGGGAGGAGGTATACAAAAATAATGTAAAAGTGTATGTATTAAATATAAATAAATGTTTAAAACTATGTAAAGGTATATATATATTAAATATATAACTAAAACACATTATTATGAAACACAGGTAAAAGATATGTACATAAAATGTATAAATTACATGTGAAAAGAAAAGTAGTTTGTGACATGTATGATAAGAAGTGTATCTTGATATTCTATGAAGAGAAAAAATATTTACAAATAATAGTTTTAGTTGACTTAAAAACGTACGAAAAACGTAAATATTTATTTGAACATAAAAGATCACAATGTTTATGATGTCAAAGTATGTAAAGTAATTGATT
>NW_025880202.1:0-3487 GCF_002878395.1 Capsicum annuum
ATGACTTCTGATGACTCTGCGCAGTTTTCAACCTTTCCCTAATCAACTTAAATTTTTCCATAGCCTCAAATACCGAATCAGGACCACTCACAGCCGCTTCAACCACCTCGAACCAACCTATGGGTACACTTCCTCCCATATAAGGCTTCAAATGGAGCCATGCCAATACTAGAGTGGAAATTGTTATTGTAAGCAAACTCTATCAACGGTAAGTGATCATACCAACTTCCCTTAAAGTCAAGTGTACAAGCTTTCAACATATCCTCTAAGGTCTGGATGGTCAGTTCAGCCTGACCATCGGTCTGCGGATGAAAAGCAGAACTCAAAAGCACTTGGGTACCAAGACCCTTCTAAAAAGCTTTCCAAAATTGCGAAGTGAACTGAGTACCCCTATCCACAATGATAGACAAGGGAACTCCATGCAGTCTGATTAGCTCTCGGATATACAATCTAGCATAATCCTCAGTAGTATATGAAGTATGAACAGGCAAGAAATGAGCAGACTTAGTCAACCTATCAACCACAACCCAAATGGAATCATGATGGCGTCGGGAAGGAAGTAAACCAATCACAAAGTCCATATTTATCTCTTCCCACTTCCAGGTGGGAATACTAAACTCTTGTATCATACCACCAGGTCTTTGGTGTTCAACCTTAACCTATTGGCATGTTGCACACTTAGCTACAAACGTTGCTATATCTTTCTTTATGCCACTCCACCAGTAGATTTTCTGCAAGTCTCGGTACATCTTGGTGGCACCAGGATGAATAGAATATTGCGCCCCGTGCACTTCAGCCATAATCTTCTGTCTTAGATCATCAACATTCGGGACACACAATCTACCCTGCAATCTCAACACACCATCTCCCCCTTGGAAGAAAACCTCTACTTTTTGGTCCTTGACTGACTCCTTCAGTCTGACTAAAGTAGCATCTAAGTATTGCTTTTCCTTCACTTCCAAAACCAAGGAGGATTTGGAACTACTCTGAACCCCTATACTACCTTCAGCAGAGTCAAACAACCTAATCCCGAATCTAGCCAAATGATGTACATCACGAGCCAACTCTTTCTTACCTTCTACCATATGCGAAACTCTACCCATAGACACTCTACTTAGGGAATCCGCCATAATATTGGCCTTGCCCGGATGGTACAACACACTCATATCATAGTCCTTTAACAATTCTAACCATCATCTCTGCCTAAGATTCAATTCTCTCTGGGTAAACACATACTGCAGACTCTTATGATCAGTGAAAACATCAACATGGACACCATACAAATAGTGTCTCCAAATTTTCAAAGCAAACACAAAAGCAGCCAACTCAAGGTCATGAGTGAGGTAATTTTTCTCATGGGGTTTCAACTATCTAGAAGCATAAGCTATCACCTTACCCTTCTACGTTAATACGCAACCCAACCCAACTCTCGAAGCATCACAGTACACCACAAAACCATCAATACCATCAGGCAAAGTCAAAATAGGGGCTGAAGTGAGTCGAGTCTTCAACTCCTAAAAACTTTATCACAAGATTCGAACCCCAAGAACTTCACTTTTTTTTTGGGTCAACCGAGTCATAGAAGATGCTATAGAGGAGAAATCCTCAACAAAACGGCGGTAATAGCCAGCTAAACCCAAGAAACTTTGGATATCAGTCGGAGAAATAGGTCTAGGCCAATTTCTAACAGCTTCGGTCTTTTGGGGATCAACTCTAATACCCTCAGAAGAAATGATATGACCCAGAAAAGCAACTGACCTTAGCCAAAACTCACACTTACTGAACTTGGCAAACAACTTATGATCTCTAAGGGTTTGTAAGACAGTTCTAAGATGATCAGAATGTTCATCCTCACTATGGGAGTACACCAGTATATCATCGATGAACACTATGACAAACATATCCAGATATGGTCTGAACACTCGATTCATGAGGTCCATGAAAGCTGCTGGGGCATTAGTTAACCCAAAAGACATAAAAAGAAACTCAAAATGGCCATAACGAGTTCAGAAAGCGGTTTTCAAGATGTCACACTCCCTAACTTTGAGTTGATGATAGCTTGAACGAAGGTCTATCTTTGAAAAATAACTTGCACCTTGCAATTGGTCAAACAAATCATCTATTCTCAGAAGGGGGTACTTATTTTTTATGGTGACTTTATTCAGTTGGCGGTAATATGCACATATGCAAAGAGCCATCTTTCTTTCTCAAAAACAACATAGGAGCACCACAAGGAGAAATACTGGGCCTTATAAAACCCTTATCTAGTAGATCTTTGAGTTGCTCTTTCAACTCCTTAAGTTCTGTAGGGGGCCATACGGTAAGGAGGAATAGAAATACATTGAGTATCGGGAAAAAGATCAATCCCGAACTCTATCTCTCTATTAGGAGGTATCCCTGGGAGATCATCCGGAAAGACATCAAAAAACTCATTGACGACGTTAACAGAATGGAGAGTTGGAGTCTTAGACGTAATGTCTTTGACTCTAAGCAAATGGTAAATACACCCCTTGGAAATAAGCTTTCTAGCTTTGAGGTAAGAGATAAAATGACTCTTGGGTGACACAAAATTCCCAGACCAACATTATTTCTTCTAGCTCGACTTGAGGCATATTTCTAAAAGAGGAGAGCATGAATATATAGCAGAGAAAGACACTTTAAGCACAATAGACTTTTGAAAGAAAGAATCACACTTTTTCCTAAAATGTCTTGTAGCCTCTTGCTCATAGATGTGGCACACTACACACAGATGATCAAGACTCTACTTAACGCGGCTTTTTAGACTCCCTAGGACACTTTAAAACCTTAGGCTCTGATACCAAGTTTGTAAAGCCCCAAAAATGGGTCCCAAAGCGTCACACGGTGCTTGAGGCTACGAGTAGCCCCAAGCTAACCTTTTGACCCATTTTTATTCAATTCAACACGAATCAACGGGGTTTCCATAAATAACCCTCAAAATATCAACAGAGTAATCATCATCCAAAAATAAAGGAATTTTAGAAAGATAACAAAATACGACTTATTAGTCAACTCCCAACATCTATACTAGTCTGATAAGCCTCTAAGAAAATCAATAAAACCAGTGAGCCATTGAGACATGCCCCAACATCAGACATCACGCCCTCGAAACATGAGGAGTCACCACGATAGAGGATGTAGAACAGCATGCCCGAAGAATCACTATCAAACCTGGAACTGAGCACCTGAACCTACATTCTGAGAAAATGCAGCCCACATCCGAAGATGTGGGTCTGTACCATGGAAAGAAACCGAGTATATGGGGGTGTATGCAGTTTTACAAACATCATCATCATAAATATTTATAAGAAATATGCAGGATGTATGAAAGACTCACATAGCCCGAAGAAAATCATCATAATCATGAGAGGATCAAATAAGTACAATAACACATGTGAGTCATCATATAATTTGTCAATCACTTTCAGTTCATCAAGAATATCAATTCTCATAATGTAAATATCATTTA
>NW_025880203.1:0-1544 GCF_002878395.1 Capsicum annuum
GAATCAATAGCAGAGAGAGACACTTTAAGCACGATAGACTTCTGAAAAAAAGAATCACACTTTTTCCTAATATGTCTTATAACCTCTTGCTCATAGATGTGGCGTGCTACACACCGATGATCAAGACTCTACTTAACATGGGTTATCAGACTCCCTAGGACACCTTAAAACCTTAGGCCTAGATACCAAGTTTGTAATGCCTCGAAAAACAGGTCCCGGAGCATCACACGATGCTTGAGGCTACAAGTATCCCCAAGCTAACCCTTTGAGCCATTTTCATTTAGTTTAACACAAATCAATGGGGTTTCCATAAATAACCCTCAAATATCAATAGAGTAATCATCATCCAAGAATAAAAGAATTTCCGAAAGATATCAAAATATGACTTATTAGTCAACTCCCAACATCTATGCTAGTCTGACAAGCCTCTAAGAAAATCAATAAAACCAGCGAGCAATTGAGACATGCCCCAACTGACTTATACTCAGTTATCAAATGTAAACAATTCCATGAAACCAACATCAGACATCATGTCCTCAGATCATGAGGACTCACCACAACAGAGGATGTAGAACAGCATGCCCAAAGAATCACTGTCGAACCTGGAACTAAGCACCTGAACCTATATTCCAAGAAAATGCAGCCCACATTCGAAGATGTAGGTCAGTACCATGGAAAGGAACCGAGTATATGGAGGTGTATGCAGTTGTATAAACATCATCAACATAAATATTTATAACAAATATGCAGGATGTATGAAAGACTCACACAGCCCAAAGAAAATCATCATAATCATGAGAGGATGAAGTAAGTACAATAACACATGTGAGTCATCATATAATTTGTCAATCACTTTCAGTTCATCAAGAATATCAATTCTCATAATGAAAATATCATTTAAATATAACTGACATAATCCATGTGAGCTACATGGAGTCCAACGTACAACCCACATTGGGGAGAGCCATCCTATCCTTTCCATTGGAGTAGGACTATCGATATCAAATCCACACAAACTAGTGATCACTATATAAATTAGCCTCAGGCTCACTCCTATGGGGGCACGTAGTTCTGGGAAAGTAAGGTCGATTTAAACCTCCCGCTCGATGCTAAAGATTTCTCCCAGAATTAGCTCAGATCATTTCAAAGAAAATCCACAACAAAATAATTTTCGTAATATATAAATATACATCGGGAGCCATCATGCTTCCCATCTATCAAAATCAACCACGTTGTGGATTTCTTTCACACTCGAGTTCAAAACAACACCATTAAGATCAAAAGGTCAAATCATTCAAAATATCTCAAATATTCAACATTAATGTGCTTATTACACACTTTCTAAAAAAATACAATTTTCAATGGGGATTCACAACCCAAATATCAAAATCATGATAAATATCATTCAAGATTCATGCTTTATATCACCACACATGTAAATTTATCTTTAAAAATCATAAACATCAAGATTTCATAATAATCATCATAAGATATAGGTTCATGCTTCAAATTCATAAAAATCAAATAAAAATCATGCCTTTGTA
>NW_025880204.1:0-578 GCF_002878395.1 Capsicum annuum
TATACTAATTTATAAAACATATACACATGCATACATTAAATATACACATCTATAGAAGATATATACACAAATATACGCACCATTCAATATATATGTACTACTTTAAGTAAAACATATACTACAATATATGTATGTATAATTGTATATACTACAATATATATATAGTTATATACTAATTTATAAAATATATATATATATATATACACACTACAATATATATATATATATATAGTTATATACTAATTTATATAACATATACACATGTATACATTAAATATATATGTCTATAGAAAATATATACACATATATACTATAATATATATATAGTTATATACTAATTTATAAAATATATACGCATGTATACATTAAATATGCATATCTATAGAAGATATATACACAAATGTACGCACCATTCAATAAATATGTACTAGTTTAAATAAAACATATACTACAATATATATAGTTATATACTAATTTACAAAACATATACATATGTATACATTAAATATACACATCTATAGAAGATATATACACAAATATACAAAACATATGCTACTTCTAATATATTATTAATTTAC
>NW_025880204.1:678-23681 GCF_002878395.1 Capsicum annuum
ATATAGTTATATACTAATTTACAAAACATATACATATGTATACATTAAATATACACATCTATAGAAGATATATACACAAATATACAAAACATATGCTACTTAATATAATAAATTATTACTATTACTTGGTAGTAAATTAATAATATATTAGAAGTAAGTTTTAAATTTAAACTAGAAATACAATTTAAATCATTTAATGAAAAAAATTATAAAGTAAGGACCAAGGAGGAGTGAATGAATGTTGAATTTTATTGATTGCAACTTGCGAAATGATCCACAATTTATAATTTACATGAATGAAAAATCTACAAATTATGCATCATTTTTTCCAACTCATTCATGCTAATATTAATGGGAACTTGCATAGGATAGTCAAAGTCAACGGGGCTAAAACCATGCATTGGACTTGATTCTGCTGAGTGCTCCCGTGAAGACATAATTTCTTCAAGTTTCAGCTCGTCGCTTGGCTCCGATTCCATTCCTTGGTTTCTTCTTTCCGGTCTGATCCAATCTCTGAGGCAAACTAGAACATTCATTGCATTGTTTCCCAATGAATGTCGGTTGTCTCCAAGCTACTGTCGTCTCTGACTAAAGGCTCTCTCTAACGGTTGACATTGAAACATTTAAGATGTCTTTAGCTAATCTTGAATGTATGGAATATTGTGTTTCATTACTCCTCCACCAATCCAATGTGTTGATCCGTTGTCTGCAATCCTCTGGTGGCGACCGAAGATAATATTTCAGCTCTTCCCGATAAGTAGAGGTGTAAGTTCTCTCATCAACACTGTTCCAACAAGGTAAATCATAAAAGGAATCAGGAGTGATATTTGTAGGTACAGCTAAGTCAAATAAATTAGCATAGTGATTATATAATTTTTCTATGTATTAATTCGCATCACCCATAGCCGTCCACAAATCAGGTTGTACTTATTCAGAATCGTTGTTAATATTTATTTCTAAGTTAGCATAAATAATAGTACTAAAGTGGCACATAGTATTATATTTAATGCACGGATTTAACATAACACCAACCAAGTAAATAGGAGGAATCAGGAAAAAATATTTTTTAAATTTAGTAAACATGGCACCAACAACTTTTTTATAACCATCTTTATTTTTATATTCTTTAAGTAAACCAGAAATATCGGCTATATATCCCAAAATATTACAAACAGTAGGATAATACGCATCGAAAAATTCAACCGTAGCTACAAAATTTTTTTCTAAAAACTTAACAAGATCATTTATTACAACCCAATCAGAATCATGTAGCATGCAATCAGCAGCATCAGTAAATGAACCACAATGTTGGTTAAAAGCTAGTGTAATAGGAACTCTATATTTATAATAAGTTATTAAAAAATCATATGTAGAATTCCATCTAATATCAATTTCCTCAGGCATTAATATCGGTGCAAGTCCATTTTCTTGACATTTAATTTTAAATTCTCTAATTATTTTTCTTCGATTATTTCCTTGAATAAAAACAACAGCAAGACGGATTTTTCAATATAAAGCTCAAGAAATTCAAGACCATCTTTTACAACTAAATTATATATATGACACGCTTAATATGAAAAATTTTAGGCAACGACGGAGATAGCATAGATTTTAATTTTTTGATAGCAGTTTTGTTGTTAGAAGCATTATCAAAAGTAATATACAAGATTTTATTTTTGATACCATAAAATCCGGCAACTTTAACAATATAATCAACAATAAAATCTCCAGTATGTTTACGGTCTTCATCATATAAAAAAGCAAGAATACGTTTTTGCATCACAAAATTACTATCCATCCAGTGACAAGTAATGGTTAAATAATCATTTTTATTTACAGCACGACCAAGATCAGAAGTTAGGGACAATATACATTGAATATTTTTTAACAATGTTGATAAATAAAAATAATATTGTGAATGAAGTCTAAAACTATCAGATCGACAAGTATTTCTAGGACCACCATTAAACATAGGATTATAAATAACTTGAATATAATGCATAAAGGCAGCAGAAGAAGGAAAACTAAAAGGCAAACAACCCACAGCTACCATTTTAGCAATTTCTTCCCGGTCCCTCAATTTATTATACTTCTTCGTTACCTGACCTGTTGCTGGGTCCATTCTAGTTTACGTTGGCCCATCAACATCCCCACCACCTCCTGTAATTTCTAACTCTCTTTTGTGAGCATCACCTATATGTCTTAATAACGTACCTATACCCCCTTTCTTGTATCCGCTTTTATGCTTATATATTTGTTGACAAATATTGCATTGTACCTCAGTATCTGATATACGTTCAAAAAATTGTCATGCAATACTAGTTGTTTTACGAGGTCTTGGGGCACGGGGAGGATGGGGAGAGAGATTAACTGATTCAGATCTAATGTTAGCATTTTCTACTATGGGTGTCTCACCAATATTTTCATCATCTTCGTCTAAATTAACCGCATCTACTTCATTTTCTTCTTCTATATCGTAATTTTTCTGAGCTTCTACATAATCCATATCGTGAGCACCTACACCTATTTCTTCCTCAAAAGGTGTACCAAGCGGTACTAGAGGCGAAGGCACACGGGTATATCTACTTCTTGATGTACCTCTACCACTAGTAATTCGCTTTTTACTACCACTACCGCTTTCAGGACAAAAATTTTCAACATCTTTAGTAGTGAGGTTTCTTAATTTATCCATAGTATAAATTAAATTAAACTAAAAAATTCAAAATACACAAATATAATAAAATTAAATATTTAACAATTAATACAATAAATAAAAATTAAACATAAGAGATGGAACGATAATACCAAATTTTAGAAGTATCCGAAGGTTGCGAATTTAGAAACTTCCACTCGTACTTTGTAAATGCAAAATTAAAAATTTAAAGTGAGCACTTTAGGAAATTAAATATATTGAATATTTGAGAATTGAGAATTGAGAATTCAGATTTCAGAGAGAATGAGATTTGAGAGAGTGAAAAATTGTGTGAAAAATGATTTGAAGGTGTAGGGTATTTATAGAATTTTTTTGGGATTAAAAAATTATTTTAAAAGTAAAAAAATATTTTTTTAATTAATGGGCCCAAACTAGCTATTTGGACCCAAAACGGCTATATAGCCGTTGGGCCAATAGCTAGTTTGGCCCAAAATCTAAAATTTTCAAAAAAAAAAACTATTCCGGGCCGGGTTGATCGGGCTAAATTAAAAATAATCAGCCTGGGACCCGGTACCCTAAAGCCCTTGGTCTTACCGGGCTAGGTCAGACTGGGCTGGTTTGTGTAGGTGGGCCAGTTTAGGCCGGGACAGCCCAACCCACTTAACACCCTTAATATGAAATGACTCTTGGGAGATACTGAATTTTCGGACCACTCAAAGACTGGCACATCAGGAAACTAAAACTTAACCACACGGGTATGACAGTCTATAGATACATAACAGGAGTGAAACCAATCCATACCCAGAATAATATCAAAATCAACCATATCTTACTCTATCAAACCTGGGAATATGACTCTATGAAGAATAGTGATAGGACACTTTTTATACACTTGCTTAACAATAACTGACTCACCTACTGGGGTGGAAACCAGGAAAGGCTCAGGGATCTTTTTGGAACTTCAAAATTCACAGCAGCTAACGGGGTCACATAAGAGAAATTTGACCCAGGGTCTAACAACACATAAACATCAAAGTGAAAGACACGAAGCATACCAGTAACAACATCTGGAGAGCCCTCCTGTTCCTGGAGGGATGGTAAAGCATAGAATTATTTCTGGCACTGACCGATAGCTGTGCTAGATAAAGCGCCCTGAGGAGGAGCTGGGCAGGGTAAAAGAGCTGGTGCACTGGTAGCCTATGTATGAGGTTGAATATCTAGGTTACCCTGCCTAGCATGCAAGCAATCTCTAAGTCTGTGGCCCAACTTTCCATAACCGAAACAACCTCTCTGCTCTGCTACACACTCACCGGGATGGGTCTTACCACACTTAGCACACGGGGGATAATTAGGCCTGTTACTTACGCTATTCTGGGACCTGGACATAAAAGACTTATTCCCCTACTCCTGTGTGTTTCTGGGTGCAGGAGCACTAGTTGATGAAGGCGCTGGCATAGATGAACAGCTCAAAAACTGCGGGCAGTTCTCTCCATGGGATCTAACCTAACCATACTCATGCTTCTCTGATCTAGCCCTCTTATTCCCTCTTACTCTATCTCTCCCCCTTATGTTATCTACCTCTATCTGCTCGGCATAAATCATCAGTCTAGAAAGATCCATGTCTCTATTGAGCATGGCAGTTTTCCACTCCTTAATAATAAATTCTGACACACCGGTCATAAACTTACTCATACTGGTTCTAGGGCTAGCCATCAAATCAGGAGCATACTTAGATAATTGGTTGAACTTGAGGCAATACTCCTTTACTATCATGGAGCCCTGCCTCAAGTTCATGAATTCTTTTATCTTCACTTCTCTCTTCTCCAGTGGGAAGAACTTATCCAAGAATGCATCCTGAAACACCTACCAAGTCATGGGAGCAGCATTCTCCCCTCTACTCTTCCTCCATATCACTACCCAATCATACACAATATCTTTTAGCCTATAAGATGCCAATTCTACCTTCTTTTTCTTAGAAATATGCATAACCTGGGTGATCTTCTTCACCTCATCAAGATACAACTGTGGCTCCTTACCTACCTTTGACCCATAGGACCCTGGCAAATTCATCCGAATAAAATCATAAATCCTTTCCACGGCTAAATCATCTCCTTGTTGCTGCGGAACTGCAGCCTAGTTATTGGCCTGAACATTTGCGGTGACCGCCTGGGCTAATGCCTAAAAAGATTCCTAAAACTCAGCATTAGACACATTCTCATTTAGGGGATCAATAGGCTGAGGTTATTGATTATTGGTCCTACAGGCATTAGCTCTACCAGGAGGCATTAGATATCATAAAAGAGCATGAATCAATAGTGACACAGACAATTGTAAGCACGACAAATTATGAAATAAAGAGATTAATTTTCCAAAAACATCTTGTAGCCTCTTGCTCATAGATGTGGCCCTCTATACACCGATGATCAAGACTCTACGTAATGCGGCTTGTCAGACTCCCTAGGACTCTCTAAACCTTAGGCTTTGAGACCAAGTTTGTAATGCCCCAAAATCTCATTCTGAGAAGTCACACGGTGCTTAAGGCTACAAGTAGCCCCAAGCTAACCCTTTGATCCTGCTACTAAGTCTAGATACTTACTTTAGGATAACAAACCAAATAGTAATTCTATATTATGCCAAAACCGAACTGGTATGATAAGGAAATATTGTCTACATATCAAGACAATACTGAAAAGTATATAACACCATTGATAGTCTAGTCTGACAAAGTCTCTACTACTCAAAAACTAGAGAGTCATTGGGACAAACCCCCAACTGACTCAAATTGAACTAAAAACAATAATAACTGCTATCAAGACTGAAAATCTGAGGAAAATAGGTCCTCAAACCATGAGAACTCACCAACTGTAGAGGTATAGATAAAGGTACTCGAGGATTACTGTCACTGTTGAGACTGAGCACCTGAACCAACACTATGAGACAATGTAGCACACAGACATATATGTAGATCAGTACTTTGAGGATGTACTGAGTATATGGGGTTGTATGCAGTAATTAAACAATATTATCAATCTTAATAGAAACATGCATACTGATATAAATGACTCACATGTCTTGAGAAAAACTGAAATCTAAGTCTCATAAATCATGAATAAGGAAGCATATAAATCTCATGAGTCATTATACTTTATTCTAAAATCGATATCCTCTTCTTGTTCTCAAACTTGTAACTAGATGAAATCTTAAAATAACAACTTTCAGGACATACACTTTAATATTATGAAAATAAGGATCTTCTTTTGGAACTTAAAGACTATGACACTTTGGGAACCTTAGAAACCTTAAAACCATAGCTTTCAAACTACATATACTTTATCTTAAGGAGATAGAAGACAACCTTTGAAACTTAAGGATTATAGATCTTTGGGAGACTGTGGGAACTTGGGAGTTTCTTCTAATCAACATAAACCATATGAGCTGACATAGAGTCCAACGTCTTGCCCACATTGGGAAGAGCTGTTCTACCCTTGCCATCGGAATAAAACCTTAACTTTTAGTGATCACTATCTGAACCCATTTGAGGTAAATTAAATCCTACGGTGGCTCATGGTTCTGGGGCATGAGACCTCGGAATCAATCCCAACTCAGTGCTAAATACTACTCCCATACTTAGGCTCAGAACTTTTAGGAAAATCCACCTTAAAAAATACAAAAGTGGGTAATGAAAGCCAACTATGCTTCTCTTTGATTTAAATAAAAAATGATATGGGTTCCTTTCTTAGCTTAGGATCATAGAGCAATCTTTCAAATCACCAACAAGGCTTGTTCAATAAATCATATTCATAGCATAAGCTTTATAAAACATAAAATTTCATTCTTGACTCTCAAGCTCACATATCAACATGCTCCAATGACCACAATTTCATAATAGAGCTTAAATCTTGATATTTATCTTAGAAAACACTTAGAATTGTCAATTCATTGTAGGGATAGGCAATTCATGGCATAAGTTCTCAAATTCCATCATAAATGAGTAAAATAACATCCAATTTCAAGACTTGAACATCTCATAGTTTCATAAACTCAAAATAAGGTAATTTGAACATAAACCACACTTGAAAACACAAAATTCTTTAATAAAAATCAATTATTTGGGCACAAGAACGAAAGGATTGTTCTTGTTCAAACCCCACATACCTTAGATTAGGAACTTTGAATGAACTCTTTTGTTTGGGACTTTATTCATACAATTGATGGGTGCTTCTTGAAGCTCTCGGTCTGGGGATTTTGATTCTTTAAGAAATTTTTGAAAAGTGACGGTTCAATTTTATGTTCTCATGGATTTTGGATTGAAACCCTAGGAAGAGTTCTTGGTGAATTTTGATGAAAAGTACCTTATTTTGGTGTTTTGGGGATTAAATCCCGTGTTAAAGCTGAAAAGGGATGGAAAATACCCATCTTTCCCTTAATGAGTTGGAAAAGAAGGCTGAAAATATATCCAGGCGGACTTAGCAGGGCGCCGTGGGGGATAGTCCGCCGGACTTCCCAGGGCGCCGCCTCGCTTAGAGTGGCGGACTTCCCAGGGCACCGCCTTGCCTAGAACAACACAATTATTAGGGTGACGTGGGCTTATCGCCCTAAGCTACTATTTTACAATCCCAAACATGCCCTTAAGATCGTCTAAAAATTTCAAAACTCACCCGAGAAGTACTTTTAGCTTTCCCCATCGTATATCAATAAAAAATCAACAAACGATGGTCAAGAAGGTTGTGGAATAATTAATCAAAGTTTGAAGGCTCTAAAATAAACTAAGTGTTGAACACTTAGCTAAAATTCTAAGTATAAGGCCCCTTTTATCATGCTATAAATGCTCAGACAATGAGAAAAACTTGTAGGGTCTTACAGACTTCATGGGATACCCTTATCTATTATCTCAGATAGAGGCACGCAGTTTACTTTAAAATTCTGGAAATCATTTCAAAAAGGCCTTGGTACAAAGGTTAAGCTTAATACAACTTTTCATCTACAGACAGATGGTCAGGACGAGCGTACAATTCATACACTATAGTATATATTGGGGGCTTGTGTTCTAAAGTTTAAGGGAAGATGGTATGATTATGTACCACTGATTGAGTTTGCCTACAATAATATATTACCATGCTAGCATTCAGATGGCTCTGTTTGAAACATTGTATGGGCCTAGATGTAGATCACCCTTAGGATAGTTTGAGGTTGGAAAAGCGACATTGATTGGAACATATTCAGTTCTTGAAGCTATGGCTAAGGTTCAGTTGATTCGTGAATGATTGAGTATTGCTTAAATTCATCAAAAGTCATACATTGATGTGAGAAAAAGAGAGCTTGAATTTTGAGTAGGCGATTAGGTGTTTCTAAAGGTGTCACCAATGAAGGAAATAATGAGGTTTGGAAAGAAAGGGAAGTTGACTCCACGATTTATTGGTCCTTATGAGATAGTGTGGCATATAGGAGAAATTGCTTATAAATTGGATCATCCAGTAGAGTTAACTGCGGTTTATCCTGTATTACATGTATCAATGCTTAAGAAGTGCATTGGAGATTTGTCCTTGGTTGTTCCCCTATAGAGTATTGGAGTCAAGGATAGTTTTACATGTAAAGAAATTCCAGTGGAGATACTTGATCGAAAAGCCTGAAGGCTAAGGAATTAAGAAGTAGCCTCGGTGAAAGTTCTTTAGAAAAACTAGTCGGTCGAAAGGGCCACTTGGGAATCTGAAGCAGACATGATAGCCAAGTATCCTCTTCTTTTCCTTACAAGTCAGTTCATACCGAAGGTAAGTAACTATTTTTAGTTGAGTCCTTTTTCTCTTTGATCATGTTTAAATAATCTTGTCTTGTGCCGTCTATTATGTGTGGTGGGATTCTCTGTAATGGTTATAAGCTTGATTATAAGTTGTTATTCACATGTTTTATCTTTTCACTAAGTCCTAAGAGGTACCACATTTGAGGAAGAATGTTACCAAGAAGGAGACATTGTAATACCCCATCCCAAGAAATCTGTTTTCCCAATACGACTAAGCCTCACGAGTCGTATTCACTGATACGAGTCATGAGTAGGACTCATACCCAGATCAGTGAAGTCTGATGAACATTTTGGAAAGGATACGAATTACCCTTATGACTAGCCCTTACAAGTCGTATGTTGACTATACGAGTCATATGATACGGGAATTCCTAGCTCGAGACCCTTCACACAAAGATAGGCACGTGAGTTACAATGACTCCAAGCCTTGTTCATACAAATGTCTGTGTGTGAGTTGGTAATTGATCCATCAAATGGTTTAAATATTTTTAAGTGTGAAGAGAAACCTTGAAGTGTAATAAACTTACACTCCAAGGCCACCCAATGGCAAAGGTTAAATGGTCATTTTATCTTTAATTTATGGTGTAATATAAATAGACAACATTAGGGTTATTTTGGCCTTAGTTCATTCATAATATTGAAGACAACAACTACATTGTCATATTTGTGAACTTCTTTCTTTGCTTGAGAAGCCCCAAAATTGAAATTCACAAAGAGAGTGATCCTTGTGTTGTATCTTGGCTAGAAACTAGGATCTTGGGATTCTTTGAGTTCCTCTTAGTCCTAGTGAGAACTTGTTGTTGATATTCACTAGTCTTTGGGTCCTTTCTCATTGTTAGGGTTCTTAGATCTTTGAATATTGTATGTCAAATTTCTATCTCTTTTGTAATCTTGTTAACATTGTGTTATTGAATCTAAAAGTCTAGTGAATCTGTGTGGGGATCTTTCTACTCACTAGCATTGTTACCTTGTTATTCATCTCATTTTCTTGTTCAAAACACAAACTCAAATTCTAGTGAAGCTGTGTGAGGACTATTTCGATTCACTAGCAACTTGATGTTCATTTTGTTGTTCTTGTGTTGGTTGGAATCTCATGATACACACATAGTCTTGTATCATTTGGGATCAAAACTCAAGGCTTGGTTTTGTTCTTACAAAACCAATCTTGGGAAGCTCTAACCAAAAGTGTGTTCTTGAACCTTTTGGCCAAAAATGGTTGTTAGATCTACAATAATTTTGTTTGTCTAGTTTGTAACTTGTGTTGATTTCTTTCTCATCAACACAAAAAGTGTTTAAATCTAAGTTGAGCTTAACATATTGACATTGTTATTGTGGACTTGAAGTGGTAGTATCATGAACTTAAAGTAGGCTGAGTTGTATGTTGTTGTTGCTTGACGTTTAAAGTGGGTTGTTATTGGTGAATTATGGTTGTGTTCTTGAAGTATTGTGGTGGTGTTCATCTTGATATTCTCTTCATCTTATGTCTTGACCACTATAAAGACTAAAATAGATCCAAAAAGGTTGCAAGACAAAGTTGTAAAGTTGTTTGTGAGAAGATTTCCTAACATCACTTCCTTGACTTAACAACCACTTTTCCTTAAAACAAGGAGCCTTGTCTTGTAGAACTAGTAAAGTCAAGCCTCACCTTTTTGAGTTGGAAAAAGTTACAAGACTTTACTTTCCCTCCAAAAGCAAAGTCATCCATTACAAAATTGTGAAGATTAAGGCTTCAAGTTGATGAACAAAATGTATGGACCCGTGACCAATACCATGTTGCCACATCACCTTAATCACTATTCAGATCATTAATTAAACTCAATTTGGATATTCTAGTTTGTAATTATTGATTCTTAGTTTCTTCTAATTGACTCGAGAACTAATTAGCAAGCTAGTACATTCCTACTAGGTTGTCTATTAGTCCTTTGAAGCCTTGTATTCGTGTCATCATTTGTTTGTGTGTTTTTGTTGCTTGAATACGTTGTAACTCCTTAACTCTAGTCCGATGGGAATTCTTTGAGTTTCAAACAAGAATCCACTCCGGACAAAGATCATACTCAAACCTTAAGGATTCATGGGTTACTAGCCAATCTACAACACTTGTGGAGCTCGAGTAAGAGTGACCCAAGACAGTGTGGGTGAGGAGAGGTTTTAAAATAACTTGTTTGTTGCTTTGTCGGTGATACATTGACAATAGAGGGAACCAAGTCTCAAACCATGGATTCTAATGAAATGGAGAATATGAGGGTCACTCTTGAGGCTATAACCCAAACTCTTGAAAGGTTCTGTACGAAAGTGAGAGCCATAAGGGGAGAAATAATGACTATTAGTGGGAGGTTAGAACAAGTGGATAGTCAAAGGAACTCTCACCCTTCTACTCCTCAACATGTTTCGTCAAGTGGACATGATAGAAATTTCTCCACTGCCGTTACTCCTGAAACATGGACACAATTGCCAAATCCTTCACTAGCTCCACTAAATGCCGCAAGCCAAACCACCCCTAGCCGCTAACCCGAGACTCCAATAGACCAACCCATTCCTAAAATCCTCAAGTTCTGCAAGAGGGGTTTGGGCATCCAATACCTCTACTAAATACAAACCCTCCCTTCTGAGCTCTACTAAACCAGATACCACCACCTCTAAAAAATCCGATCCCTCCAAATTAAGTCCCAAACATCCAAAAACCATCCTGTCTACTTAGAGGAGTATGGTAGAGAGGATTATGAAGGGTATGGAACCCTTGATGATGCTTACATAAGCGAGGAGGAGGTAAGAGGGGGACGTGTGGATCCAAGAAGATACCAAAGGTATGGAGAAAGGAAAAACCGACACCAAGAGAGAGACATAGTCATCAATACCATCAAATTGAGCCTACCTATCTTTAAGGGTAAAAGTGAACCCGAGGCATATCTTGCTTGGGAGTCGTCCTGTGATAAAGTGTTTCAAGTAAATGATATCTTGGAGAATAAGAAGAGTTGTTACGCCATAGCTCACTTTGAAGTCTATGCTGAATATGTCAAATGGTTTGGTAATGAGTTGATTGATAGAAAATCACCACCTTGGTTTCGGTTGAGGTACCTCATGAGACAACGGTACTTTCCCGAGAGTTATCGATATAAGTTGCTTTCTAGATTGTACAACTTCCGATAAGGGAATCGAAGTGTGATGGCATATTATGACGAGTTTAAACAACTCATATTGAAGCTTGATCATCATGGAGAACAAATTTGTCATGACATTATTTGATTCAAGTGTGGGTTGAACAAAGAGATCTCCACTCATTGGACACTTCACAAGTTTGATACCATCAAAAATATTTTCCAAACGGCTCTTGAGATTGAAAAGGAACTTAAAAAGAGGTCTTCGTTCAAAGCAAAGGGATAATCAACCCCGAGTTGGTCGAGGGGTAAGGATATGGTTCAATCCTCTTTGGGTTGGCCTAAAAATAAGGACCAACCCACCGCTACTAGGCTACTCGAGTCCAAAACAGTCCACAAAATCCCTACAAGGCAAGAAGCTCACAAGTATACTAATCCTAAAGGGTTCCAATGCTTCAAGTGTCGAGGTTGGGGAATAAAGACAATAAATGCCCTAACTGATGCAATGTAATCCTAAGGAAAGGTAGATTATATTTCATTGGTGAAGGAATGGGTATTAAGGGTAATGGGAGTAAGGCCGAGCCTCAATATGGAGAGATGACCAAGGGGAGCCACATGATAATGATAATTGTGAGGATGCTTATCCACAAGAAGGGGAGTGTATGGTTCCAAACTTTGTAGTGAGGCGTGCCACGATTTGTAAGGCGATAGATGATCCTAGCCAACGGGAGAATCTATTCCATACTAAATATCTTGTGAAGGGAAGTGTGAGCACTATGGTGATAGATAGTGGAAGTTGTGCGAATGTTGTTAGTGTTGTGTAAAACCCCAATTTTCCTGAACTAGAATGCTACACCATGCTTATGACCCCGAAGGATCACAAGCTAACCCATAACTGATATCTGTACCTGTACACTGTAATATATAACGTAATAATGCGAAAAACATGAACATGTAGGCCATAAGGTTCAACTGAATAAAGAATCTATCAAAACATAACATCCATATGGGTAAAAGATACCCAAACCAACTGAAAACTAAATCAAATCTGAACATAAGTCTGAATATTAAATCTGAAAGCCTCTAAGTGTAGTCTGAATAAGGAGTTGAAGGAACATGTCTCTAACTAACTCCGTAAATAGGTAACTGGCTAAAATAATAATGAATAAATCAAATGATATTGTCCTTGAATGAAGAGGACTCACTGAATCTCTGCGACTGGAAATGCTACTGTTACTGCTGATCTGGAGCTCGTGTCTCTGAACCTATGGCGTAACATGAAAAGAAAGCATCATAGTGCAAATACGTCAGTACGAGGAAATGTATTGATTATACGAGTGAGGTAGGATAAATATAAATAGGTTTTACATGCATGAACAATGCTAACTGCCTGACTGACATGAACGTAAGAGTACAAACATGCATACATAGAAACTAAAATTGTGGGTGCATGATAGCTAGTCCTATATGCTAATACATGGTTTACTAATGGCTAACATGACTGATACTAAAATCTGATAACATGGGCAACTGTATCTGACAATCCTGAATCTAATGGAACTATCTGAGTTCCATACTGTAACTGAGTCTGACTATATCTGACAGTCCTGATATACTGAAATCTAAAGACCTATCTAAGATCTTTTACTGAGACTAATTCTAAAACTGTGGGAGGTAGTTGTTTAACCGACATGCCCCAATAATGCATATAGCTAAGTTAGGGTCCAATCTCTGCCCCGACTGGAGGGGTGTCAACACCGCGCCACTGGTAAGGAAAGTTGTGGGTGACCCTTAGCTGGCAGGTATTCGAAAGGAGAACGGTGGGAAACCTAAACTGACAGGTTAAGCCACCTCAT
The DNA here is from genome assembly GCF_002878395.1 of Capsicum annuum. Taxonomy (NCBI): domain Eukaryota; kingdom Viridiplantae; phylum Streptophyta; class Magnoliopsida; order Solanales; family Solanaceae; genus Capsicum; species Capsicum annuum. Next base: position 14,080 of record NW_025880204.1, read on the forward strand.
CAACCCTAATCTGACAGGCTAATATGTCTCAATCTATGCTGGCTACGTAGTTCTGGAACACAAGGAAGATTGGTAAGAATCACACCCTAAACTGGTAGGTGAGTTCCCATCCTTGGGTTCACTCGGTGCTAACTTCAACTCCCATCTGAAGAGACTAAATATGATTCAACTGACTGTACATGGATAGATTAACTGACTTCTGTTGACTGACGGAGTAGTACTATTATCTGAGAGTTAACTGGGATCATAAGATTTCTGAGGTTTCCTGAGTCACATGACTGACTGAGTTCTATAGATTATTGCTTGATTGAGATTATCGTGACAACATGACATGGCTCTAGGCACACAACTATGTTTTTGGGTGTGACTATCCCCAGGACTCGATAGAAGGAAACTGACACACATGATATAACTTGATCACAAGATTTGAGTCCACAATTCATAGTATCATAAGTGGGGGATATCATATTTCATATAGTTATGCAACATCTTAAACATTGTAGGGAATGCATGGATATATTTTGTGTACATACTGTATATCTCCATTATCTTACATGCTTCATACCACCACAATAGCAACACATGAAAAGCATGGAATTCATATTGAAGTATATACCTAACATGGACTTGTCATTTAGACATCATAGAACCATACAAACATGAATTTCTAGCATCCTAAGAATTTTATCAAACACCTTGCATGCATTCTTTAAGGAATACGTGGGTTTCATACTTGCACCATATTAAACCACCTAAAGTTCATGGTTTTCAATTAACAAACATATCTATTCCATGAAAACACCTTTAGACATCACATTGAAACTTAAACAACAATCATCAACATGTACATACTCATATCATCACAAAAAGTTTACAAAATAATATTTAAAACATTGTTCTTGAGCTCTATGAACGGATTGGATCCATATATGAACACTACGCATACCTTAGAAAGAAAAACTTGATGATTTCCTGGAGAGTTCTTGGATTGGGAAACTAAATTCTCAATTATCTTGGAAAAAGGCTTGAATCTTGCTTTTGAGAGATGAGTTTGATGAAACCCTAATCTTGTGGTTGAGAGTGTAAGAGAGGATTTTTTAGATGCTTAACTGAAGAAAAATGGGAAAAATTACGCCTCTTTAGGGTTATAAGTCGTGGAAGGTGAAGGAAATGATCAAAATGCCCTTACGAAATAAATTCCTAGTTTCTGAAAAATCATAGCTGACAAGGCATAAAAAATGTGACAGGCTATCAAAAATGTCGTTACACAGAAGCTGGATTCTTCCTAAGGCTGACGACATTTTTGACAAGATGTCACAAATGTGACAGGCCGTCAAAATTGTCGTCACACAGTTGCCAGCTCGACATGCTTGAGTAAAATAGGCATAACATTTCTCTCCGATATCGGATTTAGGCGAAATAGGTATCATTGGAAAGATAATTTAATTATATATCTGTTGATAGGTCATGATATCAAAAATTCCAAGTATAATGAGAGATATACTCGTTTGAATCTGACTATGGCAATATCTTTCTCAAGAATTCGATCGGTAAGGAATATTTTGATTCGTCTATTAGCTAAGAGTTATTTGAGGCCTTAATACACCTCAAACTTGATCTTAAAACTAACAAAACACTAATAATTAATACTCATGATTTTGAAGCATGGTCCTAATATTGGTCTGAATTTTTAGGGTATTACAATATCTCCCCCTTGGGAATATTTGTCCTCGAATAATGACTGATTGAGAGGGAAGAAAAGATAAGACGATGCATACACTAATCATGCTCAACTGACTCATGATTTTTGGACTGACATGAATGCTAAACTAAATATAGCATAACTAAATATGCATATCTGATGCATGACTGATAAGCTGAACTCATGAATGCATGACTAATGTTCGTATGAACTAAAATTTCCCCCAATGAGAATGCATATCTGATGGTGATCGCTTGACTGAACTGATACATGAATGCATGATAAACTATGCAATGGTACTTGATACCAAGTTTATACTAGATTTTTGAACACATAACTGAATAAGCTTAAGGAAAATGGTTACCTTGAGCTAAGTTTGAATTAGCGGAGAAAAGATTAGGGTACTTGGTTTGCATGTCTGCTTCTACTTCCCAAGTAGCTCTCTCCATGGACTAATTCTGCCAAAGAACCTTGACTAGAGGGACTTCTTTGTTCCTCATCCTACGAGTTTGATAGTCGAGGATTTCGACTAGAATATCTTCATAAGAGAGGCTATTCTGAATGTCAACGCTCTGAATAGGGACTACAACTGCTGGGTCACCTATGCACTACTTGAGCAAAGAGACATGGAAGACTGGATGAACTGAGGCTAGATCTGAAGGCAATTCGAGCTCATAGGCTACCTTGCTGAAGCGACTGAGAATCCTAAAGGGACTGACATATTAGGGACTGAGCTTTCCCTTCTTGCCAAATCTCTTCAATCCCTTCATGGGAGAGATATTGAGATAGACATAGTCATCGACCTTGAATTCGAGATTCTTTCTACAAACATCCGCATAAGACTTCGGTCGGCTCTAAGCAGCCCGGAGTCTTTCTCTGATCAACTGAACTTTCTCTAAGGCATCGAATACTAAGTCAGGTTCTATGACTATGGTCTCACTAACTTCGAACCAACCGATTGGATACCTACATCTCCTACCATAGAGAGCTTTAAATGGAGCCATATGAATACTGGAGTGATAGCTATTGTTGTATGCAAACTCAATCAAAGGCAAGTGGTCATCCCAGATTTCCTTGAAATCAATTGCACACGCCCTTAGCATATCTTCTAGAGTCTTAATGGTCCTTTCTTCTTGACCATCTGTCTGAGGATAAAATGTTGTACTGAGATGAACTTGGGTACCAAGACCCTTTTAGAATGCTTTCCAGAAGTGAAAGGTGAACTGGGTACCTCTGTCTGAGATGATAGATAGTGGAACACCAAGTAATCTAACCAACTCCATGATATAGAGTTTGGCATAATCCTCGGCTGAGTAAGAGGTACAAACTAGAAGGAAATAAGCTGACTTGGTCATTCTGTCTACCATGACCCAAACTGAATCATGTTGATGACGTGTTCTAGGAAAACCCGTCATGAAGTCCAAGTTCACTTTTTCCCACTTCTAAGTAGGAATAGTAAACTCCTGCATGGTACCACTAGGTTTCTGATGCTCTATCTTAACCTTCTGACATGTAGAGTACTTAGCCACAAACTTTGCAACGTCCCTCTTCATCCCACTCCACCAATAAATCTCCCACAAGTCGCAGTACATCTTAGTGGCCCCTGGACGAATAGAGTATCGCACACCATGCGTTTCTACAAGAATTTTTTGCCTCAAGTCGTCTACACCAGGAACACACAGACGACCCTGACAACAAAGAACATCATCTCCCCCTTGGGAGAAAACCTCTACTTCCTGACTCTGAACTGATTCTTTTAGCTTGACAAGGCTAGGATCCCTGTCTTGCTTCTCTTTCACCTCGGAAACTAGAGATGACTCTGAACTACTCTAAACACATACACCACCCTTTAAAGAGTCAACTAAGCAAACACCTAGTCTGGCAAGCTGATAAATCTCCTGAGCTAATTTATTCTTACTATCCTCAATATAGGAAACACTACCCATGGACAGTCTACTGAGCCCGTCGGCCACTATATTGGCCTTGCTAGGGTGATAAAGGACACTGATATCATAATCCTTCAAGAGCTCTAACCACTTTCTTTGACGAAGATTGAGATCTTTATAGGAAAAAACATACTGAAGGCTCTTATGATATGTGAAAACGTCTACATGAACACCGTATAGATAATGCCTCCAAATCTTTAAGGCAAAGACAACTGCTGCTAACTCAAGGTCATGAGTAGGATAATTCTTCTTATGGGGATTTAACTGTCTAGAGACGTATGCTATGACTCTACATGCTGCATGAGGACACAACCTAAACCTACTCTGGATGCATCACTATATACTACAAATCCATCAGAACGGTCAGGAAGTTCTAAAACTAGAAATGAGGTGAGTCGAGTCTCCAACTCCTGAAAACTCTTCTCATAAGGTTCTGACCACTAAAACTTGACCTTCTTCTGAGTCAATCTAGACATAGGAGATGAAATAGAAGAAAATCCCTCGGCAAACCATCAGTAATAGCCAGCCAAACCCAAGAAACTCCTGATATTTGATGGAGAGACAGGGCGAGGCCAATTTTTTACCTCTTCGGTTTTCTAAGGATCTACTCTAATGCCATCACCGGAAATAATGTGGCCAAGGAATGCTACTGATCTTAGCCAAAATTCGCACTTACTGAACTTGGGGAACAACTGGTGATCCCTGAGAGTTTAAAGAACAATTATGAGATGGTCTGAATGATCACGCTCTGTGCAAGAATAGACCAGAATATCATCTATGAAGACTATGATGAATGTGTCCAAGTACTGCTTAAACACCCGATTTATCAAGTCCATAAAAGCTGCAGGGGCATTGGTAAGACCAAAAGACATGACTAGAAATTCAAAGTGACCATACCGAGTACAAAAAGTTGTCTTCGGAATGTCACATTCTCTAACTCTGAGACGATGATAGGCTGATCTGAGGTCTATCTTGGAGAAATAAATGGCACCCTGAAGTTGGTCAAACAAGTCATCTATCCTAGGCAGCGAATACCTATTCTTGACCGTGACTTTGTTGAGCTGGCAGTAATCAATACACATTCTTAGAAAACAGTCTTACTTGCTCATGAATAAGACTGGCGCACCCTATGGGGATACACTGGGCCTGATGAATCCCTTATCTAAGAGATTTTTAGTTCCTTGAGTTCTGCTGGTGCCATTCTGTATGGCAGAATAGAAATAGGCTGAGTATCTGGGAAAAGGTCTATGTCGAAGTCTATTTCCCTTTTGGGAGGAATGTCTGGAAGATCATTGGGAAAGACATCTGAATATTCATTAACCACTTGGACTAATTCGAGACTAGGAGATTCAGAACTGGAATCCTTAACATGCACGAGATGATACATACACCCCTTAGAAATTATTTTCCTTGCCCAAAGGTAGGAAATAAGATGACCCTTGAAAGACGAAGTGCTACCCTTCCACTCTAGGACGGGCTCATTCGGAAACTGAAACTGAACTATCCTGTATCTACAATTGACTGTGTCATAGCAGGAATGAAGCCAATCCATGTCAAGAATGACATCAAAATCAAACATCTCTAACTCGACTAAATCTGTTGACGTGGATTAGACTGAGAGACTGACTTGAAATTATGCTTACTAGCACGACATAAATACTGAAGAAAGGGAACAGTTCCTAAAACATCTCATAGCCTCTTGTACATAAATGTGGCGCGCAATATACCTATGTATAGGACTCTACTAGATGCGTCTTTCAGACTTCCTAGGACTCTATTGAACCTTAGGTTCTGATACCAAGTTTGTAACGCCCCGATTTTTCTAAACCAGAATGCTACATGGTGCATATGACCCCCAAGGATCACAAGCTAACCCATGACTAATATCTGTACCTATACACATATATAACTTAATAATGCAGAAAACATGAACATGTAGGCCATAAGGTTCAACTGAATAAAGAATCTGTCAAAACATTACATCCATATGGGTGAAAGATACCCAAAACAACTAAAAACTGAATCAAATCTGAACATAAGTCTGAATACTGAATCTGAAAGCCTCTAAATGCTTTCTAAATAAGGATTTGAAGGAAAATGTCTTCAACTAACTCCGTAAACTGATAACTAGCTAAAATAATAATAAATAAATCAAGTCATATTGTCCTCGAATGAAGAGGACTCACTAAATCTTTGCGAATAGAAATGCTACTACTACTCTTGATGTGGAGCTCGTGTCTCTGAAATATGAAAAGAAAGCACCATAGCACAAATGCATCAGTACGAGGGAATATACTGAGTATACGAGTGAGGTAGGCTAAATATAAATAGGGTTTACATGCATGAACAATGCTAACTGTCTGATTGACATGAACGTAAGAGTACAAATATGCATATATAGTAACTGAAATCGTAGGTGCATGATAGCTAGTCCTGTATGCATTAACATAGTTTACTGATGGCTAACATGACTGATACTAAAATTCTGATAAGATGGGCGACTATATCTGACAATCCTGAATCTGATGAAACTATCTAAGTTCTGTACTGTAACTGAGTCTGATTGTATCTGATAGCCTGATATACTGAAACCTAAAGACCTATATAAGTTCTTTTACTAAGACTGATTCTGAAATTGTGGGAGGTAGTTGTTTAACTAATATGCCCCAATAACGCATATAGCTAAGTTGGGGTCCAATCTCTACCCCGACTGGAGGGGTATCAATACGGCGCCACTGGTAAGGACAGTTGTGGGTGACCCTTAGCTGGCAGGTATTCGAAAGGAGAACGGTAGGAACCTTAAACTGACAGGTTAAGTCACCTCATCAACCCTAATCTGACAGGATAAGATGTCTCAACCTACGCTGGCTACGTAGTTCTGGAACACAAGGATGAATGCTAAGAATCACACCCTAAACTGGTAGGTGAGTTTCCATCCTTGGGTTCGCTCGGTGCTAACTTCTACTCCTATTTGAAGATACTAAACATGATTCAACTGACTGTACATGGACAGATTAACTGACTTTCATTGACTGACGGAGTAGTACTATTATCTGAGAGTTAACTGAGATCATGAGATTTCTGAGGTTTCCTGAGTCACATGTCTGACTGAGTTCTATAGATTATAGCTTGACTGAGATTATCATGACAACATGGCATGGCTCTAGGCACACAGCTATGTTTTTGGGTATGAATACCCCAGGACTCGATAGAAGGAAACTGACACACATGACATGACTTGATCACAAGATTTGAGTCCACAATTCATAATATCATACGAAGGGGGATATCATATTTCATATAGTTATTCAACATCTTAAATATTGTAGGGAATGCATGGATATATTTCGTGTACATATTGTATATCTCCATTATCTTACATGTTTCATTCCACCACAATAGCAATACATGAAAAGCATGGAATTCATATTGAAGTATATACCTAACATGGACTTGTCATTTAGACATCATAGAACCATACAAATATGAATTTCTAGCATCCTAAGCATTTTATCAAACACCTTGCATGTATTCTTTAAGGCATAGATGGGTTTCATACTTGCACATATTAAACCACCTAAAGTTCATGGTTTTCAATTAACAAACATATATATTTCATAAAAACACCTTTAGACATCGCATTGAAACTTAAACAACAATTGTCAACATGTACATACTTATATAACCACAAAAAGTTTACAAAATAATATTTAAAACATGGTTCTTGAGCTCTATAAACGGATTGGATCCATAGATGAACACTACGCATACCTTAGAAAGGAAACCTTGATGATTTGCTGGAGAGTTCTTGGATTGGGAAACTAAATTCTCAATTATCTTGGAAAAAGGCTTGAATCTTGCTTTTGAGAGATGAGTTTGATGGAAACCTTAATCTTGTGGTTGAGAGCATAAGAGAGGGTTTTTAAGATGCTTAACTGAAGAAAAAATGGGAAAAATACGCCTCTTTAGGGTTATAAGTCGTGGAAGGTGAAGGAAATAATCAAAATACCCTTATGAAATAAATTCCCAGTTGCTAAAAAATCATAGCTGACGACATTTGTGACAAGGCGTCAAAAAATTTGACAAGCCGTAAAAAATGTCGTCACACGGAAGCTGGAATTGATGGTTTCTGCCTAAGCCTGACGATATTTATGACAAGGCATCAAAAATATGACAGGCCGTCAAAAATGTCGTCTCATAGAAGCTGGATTCTGCCTAAGGTTGACGACATTTTTGACAAGGCATCACAAATATGACAGGCCGTCAAAATTATCGTCACACAGTTGCCAGCCCCACATGCTGGAGTAAAATAGGCATAACTTTTTGATCCAATATCGGATTTAGGCAAAATAGGTATAATTGGAAAGATAATTCAATTATCTGTCTGTTGATAGGTCATGAGCTCAAAAATTCCTAGTATAATGAGATATATGATCATTTGAATCTGACTATGGAAATATCTTTCTCAAGAATTCGATCGGTAAGGAATATTTTGATTCGTCTATTAGCTAAGAGTTATTTGAGGCCTTAATACACCTAAAACTTGATATTAACACTAACAAATCACTAAGATTTAATACTCATGATTTTGAAGCATGGTCCTAATATTGGTCTAAATTTTCAGGGTATTACATATTACAATGGTGAACTTCTTAAAATTGCCGACTACACCTTACACTAGTCCTTACAAGTTGGAATGGTTAAATGAATGAGGCGAGTTAAAGATCACAAGGCAATGTCTGATACATTTTAAGGTAGCCAACTACCATGACGAGGTGCTTTGTGACGTGATACCAATGCAATCTTGTCACTTGTTGTTAGGAAGGCCTTGGCAATATGATAGGTCAATCAAATATGATGGAAGGTTCAATTGGTATACACTTGAGAAAGATGGCTGAAAGGTCAGTCTTCAACCATTATTACCTTCCCAAGTAAATGAATTACACCAAAATATACGAGAATTAAGGAAAAGGGGAAAGAAAGCAAAAAGTAAGGGAAAATGAGAGGAATTCGAGAAGAAGGAGTACGGGAAGATGGTGGGTCCCTAAATTCTAAGAGGCATGGGAGAATGGTGATGATGGCTAGGAGGAAGGAACTATTTATGGATCATGATGTGGATATTCAGATGTTGTTCTTGGATTATTGTTTTAATACTAACCCAGCTAACATTTCCATTTCTCCTCTTATTTCTCATGTTTTGCAGCATTACGAGGATGTCTTTCCAAAGGAATTGCCTAAAAGTTTGCCTCCACTTCGGGGCATTGAGCACCAAATTGATTTTATGTCAGGCTTATAATTGTCCAACAAACCAGCTTATAGAAGCAACCTAACGGATACCAAGGAATTGCAATGTCAAGTTAAGGAACTTCTCAAAAAAGGGTACATCAAGGAAAGAATGAGCCCTTGTGCGGTCTCAGTGCTACTAGTTCTAAAGAAAGATGGGACTTGGCGTATGTGTGTTGATTGCTGATCCATCAACAAGATAACGGTAAAATATCATCATCCCATTTCTAGGCTAGATGATATGCTTGATAAATTGAGTAGTTCATGTTTGTTTTCTAAAATTAATTTGAGGAGTGGCTATTATCAAATTCATATGCAACCGGATGATGAATGAAAAACCACCTTCAAGACCAAATTCGGTCTCTATGAATGGATGGTTATGCCATTCATCCTAACAAACGCTCCAAGTACTTTCATGAGGCTAATGAATCATGTGATAAAGCCATTTATTGGAAAGTTTGTTGTTGTTTACTTTGATGATGTATTGGTGTATAGTAAGTCCTTAGATGAGCATGTAAAGAATTTACAATATGTGTTTGATATCCTCTGAAAGAAGAAGTTATATGCTAATCTAGAAAAGTTTTATTTTGGTGTATATGAGGTTGTATTTCTTAGGTTTATGGTGAGCTCAAGAGGGGTCGAAGTGGATGAATCTAAGATTGACACCATTA
>NW_025880204.1:26681-32350 GCF_002878395.1 Capsicum annuum
TGAGAATATATGCATAAATACGTAACTGTAACTGAAATCATAATAGAACTAAATACCGAATTCTGACTACTAAGTCTACTGATAACATGGATTTACTGATATCTGAGTTTACTGATAACATGAATTTATTGATATCTGAGTTTATTGATATTGATAATTGAGTGACTATTTCTGACAGTTCTGATTATGAAGAACTGATCTGATTGACTGTATCTGACAGTTCTGAATCTGAATACTGATAACATGAGTTTTATGTAATTGATAATATGAGTGACTGTATCTGACAGTCCTGATACTGATGGAACTATCTGAGATCCGTTCTGAGCTGAGTTGACTGTACCTGACAGTCTTGAAATTTGAAGAACTATTTGAGTTCTTTTATTGAGACTGAGACTAAGACTGTGGAAAGTAGTCATCTAACTGACATGCCCCTAATATGCCATTATGGTTGAGTTGGGGTCCAATCTATAACCCCAATTGGGAGGGTGTCAATACTGTGCCACTGGTAAGGATAAGCTGTGGGTGACCCTCATCTGACATTGTCCCTAAAAGAGAATGGTACGACCCTCATCTGACAGTATTGATATCTCAACCTATGTTGGCTACATAGTTCTGGAATGCAAGGATTGCTTCCAAGAATCACACACTTATCTAACAGTGTGTGTTCCCATCCTTGGGTTCGCTCGGTGCTAACTCCTACTCCCATCTAAATAGACACTGAACATGAATTTACTGAACTGAACTAGACTAAGTTCATGGGGTTCCGTTGACTGATAGAATACTACTGATATTACTAAACTATTGGCCTTTCTGAGATTTTTGAGATTTTTGAGTCTTTCCTGAGTCACATGACTGACTGAGTTTTATGGATCATGGATTGGTGGAGAGTAACGTGAAACATGACACTGGCTCTAGGCACACAACTATATTTTTTGGGTATAAATACCCCTAGGACTCAATAGAAGGAAACTGACAAGACATGACACTTCTTGAACATATGACCAACATCAACAATCCATACTACAATAATTTGGGGATTTTATAAAGTACTTGATTATCACAATATTGTACATGGGTAGGAATGCATATAATCATGTCATAAATTCATCCATCTAACCTCATGAGCATTCCATCAACTAATATCAATACACAACAATAGCATGGAAGTCACTTTGAACATAAGTGGATAACATGTATTTATCAATTAGTCACAATTAAGCTATGGAACATGATTTCTATTCTCTTAGGCATTTTATCAAACACCTTGTATGCACAAACTAGGGTTTAGGCATAATCATCAAAGTAACCCATAATAACCAACTAAATTCATAGTTTTCAATTCACATGACAACGTAGCTTCATAAAATCACATAAAGATTCCATCTTGGGAGTCCTACAATAACATAATCATGGTCATCATCAATCCATAACATAAACATCATGATATATAAGTTAAAAGTGGATTCTTGAACTTCATGGATAAAAGGGATCCATGAATGAAAACTATGCATACCTTAGTTATTGAATCTTAAAAGAGAATTGACCTTTCTTGAACGTTCTTGGATAGGGAATCTTAATTCTTGATTATCTTGTGGAGAGTGTGATGGGGTCTTGAAGTTAATTGAGAAGAAACCCTAAGTTTGTTCTTGGGAACAAAGAGGGTTAAGAGTTTTTGAAACTAAATCACAATATCTAAGTACGTTTTTTTGGTGTTTTATGTAATGGGGGTAAGGTTTAGGATGAGGGAAAAGACCAAAATACCCCTACAAAATCACTTACCAGTTGCTGAAATTTTTAGCTGACGACCAAGGCTGATAAGCCGTCAGATCTGTGATAGCTCGTCAGCCCAGGTCGTCACCTGGGAGCTGAAATTGATCGGTTTCTATCTAAGGTTGATGACCTAGGCTGATAAGCCGTCAGATCTGTGATAAGCCGTCAGCTCATGTCGTCACTTAGTTGCCAGGCTGACATGCTGGAGTAAAATGGGTATAACTTTTTGCTCCGATATCGAATTTGGGCGAAATTGGTATCGTTGGAAAGCTAATTAAATTATATATATGTTGGTGGGTCATGAGATAAAAAATTCATAGTATAATGAGAGATATGCTCATTTGAAGTTGACTATAGCAATATCCTTCCCAAGAATTCAATCAGTAAGGAATGTTTTGATCCGTCTAATAGTTGGGAGTTATTTGAAGCCATAATATACATTTAACTTACTCATAAAACTATAAAAGAAACATGATGTACTATGCATGAGCTTGAAACATGGCGCTAATATTGATTTAGATTTTTCGGGGTATTACAATCACATTTGGAACAAGGAATAAAGTAAGCCATCTTGGAAAACCGGTCCACCACGATAGAATACTATCCCACCCCTTTTTAGTCCTCATAAATCCCAACACAAATTCCATTGATATGTCAATAAAAGGACGCAAAGAGGTGGATAATGGGGTGTACAACACGTGGGGTTGGAGCCGTGACTTGGCTCCTTTGCACTCAACACATTGACCAAAAATCCGGGCCACATCCTTGTGCATTCTAGGCCAATAAAATTGTTATTCCAAAATTTCAAAGGTCGTCTTGACCCCAAAATGGCCCATTAGACCGCCATTGTGTACTTCTGTCACAAACAATTCTCTCCACGAACTTGAGGGAACATACAATCGTCTACCCTTAAACAAGTATCCATCAAATTTGGTATAGGTATGGGAACCCCTATCCATAATCCACCGATCCCTATTAAACTCTTCACTTTCCCTATAGATAGGAGCGAAGTGAGGGTTTTCGAGATATAAAGACTAGAGGCATTCAAAACCTATCAACTTAGACAACAAAGTAGACACAAGCATATGTTTTCGGGATAAAGCATCGGCAACCACATTGTCTTTACCCTTCTTGTAATGAATAACATAAGGGAAAGTTTCAAGAAATTCAATCCATTTGGCATGCCATCGGTTAATCTTATCTTGTGCCCGTAGATGCTTAAAGGATTCATGATCTATTCGGATCACGAATTCTTTAGGCCACAAATAATGTTTCAAGTAGCCAAGGCTCTAATCAAGACATACAACTCTAAATCGTACATAAAGTAGTTTAGAGTTGCTCCATTGAGCTTTTCGCTAAAGTAGGCAATAGGCTTCAATTGTTGCATTAAAATCGTGCCTATGCAGACTTTGCTATCATTACATTCAACCTCAAAAGTCTTGTCAAAATTAGGCAATTGTAGCAAAGGGGCCGAGATGAGTATACCTTTCATGTCCTCGAAGGCCTTAACTTGTTCATCTCCCCACTTGAAAGGCCGATACTTTTTAATCACTTCGGTCAAGGGGGCGGCAATGGTGCTAAATCCTTTGACAAAACATCTATAAAAAGTAGCCAACCCATTGAAGCTTCTCACTTCACCTACGATTTTGGGAGTTGGCTAATTTTTAATGGTGTCAATCTTAGATTCATCCACTTCGACCCCTCTTGAGCTCACCATAAACCTAAGAAATACAACCTCATGTACACCAAAATAAAACTTTTCTAGATTAGCATATAACTTCTTCTTTTAGAGGATATCAAACACATATTATAAATTCTTTACATGCTCATCTAAGGACTTACTATACACCAATACATCATCAAAGTAAACAACAACAAACTTTCCAATAAATGGCTTTATCACATGATTCATTAGCCTCATGAAAGTACTTGGAACGTTTGTTAGGATGAATGGCATAACCATCCATTCATAGAGACCGAATTTAGTCTTGAAGGTGGTTTTTCATTCATCATCTGGTTGCATACGAATTTGATAATAGCCACTCCTCAAATTAATTTTAGAAAACAAACACGAACTACTCAATTTATCAAGCATATCATCTAGCCTAGAAATGGGATGATGATATTTTATCGTTATCTTGTTGATGGATCAGCAATCAACGCACATACGCCAAGTACCATCTTTCTTTAGAACTAGTAGCAGTGAGACCGCACAAGGGCTTATTCTTTCCTTGATGTACCCTTTTTTGAGAAGTTCCTTAACTTGACATTGCAATTCCTTGGTATCCGTTAGCTTGCTTCTATAAGCTGGTTTGTTGGACAATTATAAGCCTGACACAAAATCAATTTGGTGCTCAATACCCCGAAGTGGAGGCAAACTTTTAGGCAATTCCTTTGGGAAGACATCCTCGTAATGCCGCAAAACATGAGAAATAGAAGGAGAAATGGAAATTTTCGTTGGGTTAGTATTAAAATAATAGTCCAAGAAATCCATCTGAATGTCCACATCATGATCCATAAATAGTTCCTTCCTCCTAGCCATCATCACCATTCTCCCATACCCCTTAGAATTTAGGGACCCACCATCTTCCCGTACTCCTTCTTTCTCGAATTTCTCTTATTTTCCCTTACTTTTGGCCTTCTTTCCCCTTTTCCTTAATTCTCATATATTTTGGTGTAATTCATTCACTTGGGAAGGTAATAATGGCTGAAGAGCGACCTTTCAGCCATCTTTCTCAAGTGTATACCGATTGGACCTTCCATCATATTTGATTGACCTATCATATTGCCAAGGCCTTCCTAACAACAAGTGACAAGATTGCATTAGTATCACGTCACAAAGCACCTCGTCATGGTAGTTGGCTACCTTAAAATGTATCAGACATTGACTTGTGACCTTTAACTCGCCCCATTCATTTAATCATTACAACTTGTAAGGACTAGTGTGAGGTGTAGTCGGCAATTTTAAGAAGTTCACCATTGTAATATGTAATACCCTGAAAATTCAGACCAATATTAGGAACATGCTTCAAAATCATGATTATTAAATCTTAGTGATTTGTTAGTGTTAATATCAAGTTTGAGGTGTATTAAGGCCTCAAATAACTCTTAGCTAATAGACGAATCAAAACATTTCTTACCGATCGAATTCTTGAGAAAGATATTGCCATAGTCAGATTCAAATGATCATATATCTCATTATACTAGGAATTTTTGAGGTCATGACCTATCAACAGACATATAATTGAATTATCTTTCCAATGATACCTATTTCGCCTAAATCCGATATTGGAGCAAAAAGTTATGCCTATTTTACTCCAGCATGTCGGGCTGGCAACTGTGTGACGATAATTTTGACAGCCTGTCACATTTGTGATGCCTTGTCAAAAATGTCATCTACCTTAGGCAGAATCTAGCTTCTATGAGATGACATTTTTGATGGCCTGTCACATTTTTGATGCCTTGTCATAAATATCGTCAGGCTTAGGCAGAAACCATCAATTCCAGCTTCCGTGTGACGACATTTTTGATGGCTTGTCAAATTTTTTGATGCCTTGTCACAAATATCATCAGCTATGATTTTTTAGCAACTGGGAATTTATTTCATAAGGGTATTTTGGTCATTTTCTTCACCTTCCACGACTTATAATCCTAAAGAGGCGTATTTTTCCCATTTTTTTTTCAGTTAAGCATCTCAAAAACCCTCTCTTACGCTCTCAACCACAAGATTAGGGTTTCCATCAAACTCATCTCTCAAAAGTAAGATTCAAGCCTTTTTCTAAGATAATTGAGAATTTAGTTTCCCAATCCAAGAACTCTCCAGCAAATCATCAAGGTTTCCTTTCTAAGGTATGCGTAGTGTTCATCTATGGATCCAATCCGTTTATAGAGCTCAAGAA
>NW_025880204.1:32450-43378 GCF_002878395.1 Capsicum annuum
TTGATGGAAACCCTAATCTTGTGGTTGAGAGCGTAAGAGAGGGTTTCCATCAAACTCATCTCTCAAAAGTAAGATTCAAGCCTTTTTCTAAGATAATTGAGAATTTAGTTTCCCAATCCAAGAACTCTCCAGCAAATCATCAAGGTTTCCTTTCTAAGGTATGCGTAGTGTTCATCTATGGATCCAATCCGTTTATAGAGCTCAAGAAACATGTTTTAAATATTATTTTGTAAACTTTTTGTGGTGATATGAGTATGTACATGTTGGCAATTGTTGTTTAAGTTTCAATGCGATGTCTAAAGGTGTTTTTATGAAATATATATGTTTGTTAATTGAAAACCATGAACTTTAGGTGGTTTAATATGGTGCAAGTATGAAACCCATCTATGCCTTAAAGAATGCATGCAAGGTGTTTGATAAAATGCTTAGGATGCTAGAAATTCATATTTGTATGGTTCTATGATGTCTAAATGACAAGTCCATGTTAGGTATATACTTCAATATGAATTCCATGCTTTTCATGTGTTGCTATTGTGGTGGAATGAAACATGTAAGATAATGGAGATATACAATATGTACACGAAATATATCCATGCATTCCCTACAATGTTTAAGATGTTGAATAACTATATGAAACATGATATCCCCTACGTATGATATTATGAATTGTGGACTCAAATCTTGTGATCAAGTCATGTCATGTGTGTCAGTTTCCTTCTATCGAGTCCTGGGGTATTCATACCCAAAAACATAGCTTTGTGCCTAGAGCCATGCCATGTTGTCATGATAATCTCAGTCAAGCTATAATCTATAGAACTCAGTCAGACATGTGACTCAGGAAACCTCAGAAATCTCATGATCTCAGTTAACTCTCAGATAATAATACTACTCCGTTAGTCAACGAAAGTCAGTTAATCTGTCCATGTACAGTCATTTGAATCATGTTTAGTCTCTTCAAATAGGAGTGGAATTTAGCACCGAGTGAACCCAAGGATGGGAACTCACCTACCAGTTTAGGGTATGATCCTTAGCATTCATCCTTGTGTTCCAGAACTACGTAGCCAACGTAGGTTGAGACATCTTATCCTGTCAGATTAGGGTTGATGAGGTGACTTAACTTGTCAGTTTAAGGTTCCTACCGTTCTCTTTTCGAATACCTGCCAGCTAAGGGTCACCAACAACTGTCCTTACCAGTGGTGCGGTATTGACACCCCTCCAGTCGGGGTAGAGATTGGACCCCAACTTAGCTATATGCGTTATTGGGGCATATTGGTAAAACAACTACCTCCCATAGTTTCAGAATCAGTCTCAGTAAAAGAACTTATATAGATCTTTAGATTTCAGTATATCAGGACTATCAGATACAATCAGACTCAATTACAGTACAGAACTCAGATAGTTCCATCAGATTCAGGATTGTCAGATATAGTCGCCCATGTTATCAGAATTTCAGTATCAGTTATGTTAGCCATCAGTAAACTATGTTAATGCATACAGGACTAGCTATCATGCACCTACGATTTCAGTTACTATGTATGCATATTTGTACTCTTACTTTTATGTCAGTCAGATAGTTAGCATTGTTCATGTATGTAAACCCTATTTATATTTAGCCTACCTTACTCGTATACTCAGTACATTCCCTCATACTGATGCATTTGTGATATGGTGCTTTCTTTTCATATTTCAGAGACACGAGATCCACATCAACAGTAGTAGTAGCATTTCCAGTCGCAAAGATTCAGTGAGTCCCCTTCATTCGAGGACAATATGATTTGATTTATTTATTATTATTTTAGCCAGTTATCAGTTTACGGAGTTAGTTGAAGACATGTTCCTTCAACTCCTTATTTAGAAAGTACTTAGAGGCTTTCAGATTCAGTATTCAGACTTATGTTCAGATTTGATTTAATTTTCAGTTGTTTTGGGTATCTTTCACCCATATAGATGTTATGTTTTGACAGATTCTTTATTCAGTTGAACCTTATGGCCTACATGTTCATGTTTTCTACATTATTAAGTTATATATTGTAGTGTATAGGTACAAATATTAGTCATGGGTTAGCTTGTGATCCTTGGGGGTCATAAGCACCATGTAGCATTCTGGTTCAGAAAAATCATGGCGTTACAAACTTGGTATCAGAACCTAAGGTTTAATAGAGTCCTAGGAAGTCTGAAAGCCGCATCTAGTAGAGTCTTATACATAGGTGTGTTGCGCGCCACATTTATGTACAAGAGGCTACGAGATGTTTTAGGATCTGTTCCCTTTCTTCAGTATTTATATTGTGCTAGTAAGCATAATTTCAAGTCAGTCTCTCAGTCTAATCCACGTCAACAGATTTAGTCGAGTTAGAGATGTTTGATTTTGATGTCATTCTCAACATGGATTGGCTTCATTCCTTCTATGCCACAGTCAATTGTAGATACAAGATAGTTCAGTTTCAGTTTCCAAATGAGCTCGTCCTAGAGTGAAAGGGTAGCACTTCATCTTTTAGGGGTCATCTTATTTCCTACCTTTGGGCAAGCAAAATAATTTCTAAGGGGTGTATGTATTATCTCGTGCATGTTAAGGATTCCAGTTCTGAATCTCCCAGTCTCGAATCAGTCCCAGCGGTTAATGAATATTCAGATGTCTTTCCTAACGATCTTCCAGACATTCCTCCCGAAAGAAAAATAAACTTCGACATAGACCTTTTCCCAGATACTCAGCCTATTTCTATTCTGCCATACAGAATGCCACCAGCAGAACTCAAAGAACTAAAAATCTCTTAGATAAGGGATTCATCAGGTCCAGTGTATCCCCATAGGGTACGCCAATCTTATTCGTGCGCAAGTAAGACGGTTCTTTAAGAATATGTATTGATTACTGCCAGCTCAACAAAGTCACGGTCAAGAACAGGTATCCGCTGCCTAGGATAGATGACTTGTTTGACCAACTTTAGGGTGCCAGTTATTTCTCCAAGATAGACCTCAGATCAAGCTATCATCAGCTCAGAGTTAGAGATTGTGCATTTCGAAGATAACTTTTTGTACTTGGTATGGTCATTTTGAATTTTTAGTCATGTCCTTTGGTCTTACCAATGCCCCTGCAACTTTTATGGACTTGATGAATTGGGTGTTTAAGCAGTACTTAGACACATTCATCATAGTCTTCATAGATGATATTCTGGTCTATTCTTGCACAAAGCGTGATCATTCAAACCATCTCATAATTGTTCTTTAAACTCTCAGGGATCACCAGTTGTTCCCCAAGTTTAGTAAGTGCGAATTTTGGCTAAGATCGGTAGCATTCCTTGGCCACATTATTTCCGGTGATGGCATTAGAGTAGATCCTTAGAAAACTGAAGCGGTAAAAAACTGGCCTCGCCCTGTCTCTCCATCAAATATCAGGAGTTTCTTGGGTTTGGCTGGCTATTACTGATGGTTTGCCGAGGAATTTTCTTCTATTGCATCTCCTATGTCCAAATTGACTCAGAAGAAGGTCAAGTTTTAGTGGTCAGAACCTTATGAGAAGAGTTTTCAGGAGTTGAAGACTTGACTCACCTCAGTTTCAGTTTTAGAACTTCCTGACCATTCTGATGGATTTGTAGTATATTGTGATGCATCCAGAGTAGGTTTAGGTTGTGTCCTCATGCAATATGTAGAGTCATAGCATACGTCTCCTGATAGTTAAAGCCCCATGAGAAGAATTATCCTACTCATGACCTTGAGTTAGCAGCAGTTGTCTTTGCCTTAAAGATTTGGAGGCATTATCTATACGGTGTTCATGTAGACATTTTCACAGATGATAAGAGCCTTCAGTATGTCTTTTCCCATAAAGATCTCAATCTTCGTCAAAGAAAGTGGTTAGAGCTCTTGAAGCATTATGACATGAGTGTCCTTTATCACCCTAGCAAGGCTAATGTAGTGGCCGACGGACTCAGTAGACTGTCCATAGGTAGTGTTTCCTATGTTGAGGATAGTAAGAATAAATTAGCTCAGGAGATTTATCAACTTTCCAGACTAGGTGTTTGCTTTGTTGACTCTTTAAAGGGTGGTGTATGTGTTTAGAGTAGTTCAGAGTCATCTCTAGTTTCCGAGGTGAAAGAGAAGCAAGACAGGGATCCTAGCCTTGTCAAGCTAAAGGAATCAGCTCAGAGTCAGAAAGTAGAGGTTTTCTCCCAAGGGGGAGATGATGTTCTTTGTTGTCAGGGTCGTCTGTGTGTTTCTGGTGTAGACGACTTAAGGCAGCAAATTATTGTAGAAATGCATGGTGCGTGATACTCTATTCATCCAGGGGCCACTAAGATATACCGCGACTTGTGGGAGATTTATTGGTGGAGTGGGATGAAGAGGGACGTTGCAGAGTTTGTGGCTAAGTACTCTACATGTCAGCAGGTTAAGATAGAGCATCAGAAACCTAGTAGTTCTATGCAGGAGTTCACTATTCCTACTTAGAAGTGGGAAGAAGTGAACTTGGAATTCATGACGGGTTTGCCAAGAACATGTCATCAACATGATTCAGTTTGAGTCATGGTAGACAGAATGACCAAGTCAGCTTATTTCCTTCCAGTTCGTACCTCTTACTCAACCGAGGATTATGCCAAACTCTATATCAGGGAGTTGGTTAGATTACTTGGTGTTCCACTATCTATCATCTCAGACAGAGGTACCCAGTTTACCTCTCACTTCTGGAAAGCATTCCAAAAGGGTCTTGGTACCCAAGTTCATCTCAGTACAACATTTTATCCTCAGACAGATGGTCAAGCAGAAAGGACCATTAAGACTCTAGAAGATATGCTAAGGGCGTGTGCAATTGATTTGAAGGAAATTTGGGATGACCGCTTGCCTTTGATTGAGTTCGCATACAACAACAGCTATCACTCCAGTATTCGTATGGCTCTATTTAAAGCTCTCTATGGTAGGAGATGTAGGTATCCGATCGGTTGGTTCAAAGTTAGTGAGACCATAGTCATAGAACCTGACTTAGTATTCGATGCCTTAGAGAAAGTTCAGTTGATCAGAGAAAGACTCCGGGCTGCTTAGAGCCGACAGAAGTCTTATGCGGATGTTTGTAGAAAGGATCTCGAATTCAAGGTCGATGACTATGTCTATCTCAATATCTCTCCATGAAGGGATTGAAGAGATTTGGCAAGAAGGGAAAGCTCAGTCCCTAATATGTCAGTCCCTTTAGGATTCTCAGTCGCTTCGGCAAGGTAGCCTATGAGCTCGAATTGCCTTCAGATCTAGCCTCAGTTCATCCAGTCTTCGATGTCTCTTTGCTCAAGAAGTGCATAGGTGACCCAGCAGTTGTAGTCCCTATTCAGAGCATTGACATTCAGAATAGCCTCTCTTATGAAGATATTCCTATTGAAATCCTCGACTATCAGACTCATAGACTGAGGAACAAAGAAGTCCCTCTAGTCAAAGTTCTTTGGCAGAATCAGTCCATAGAGGGAGCTACTTGGGAAGCAGAAGCAGACATGCGAACCAAGTACCCTAATCGTTTCTCCACTAAGTCAGACTTAGCTCGAGGTAACCATTTTCCTTAATCTTATTCAGTTACGTGTTCAAAAATCTAGTATAAACTTGGTATCAAGTACCATTACATAGTTTATCATGAATTTATGTATCAGTTCAGTCAAGCGATCACGCATCAGATATGCATTCTCATTGGGGGAAATTTTAGTTCATACGAACATTAGTCATGCATTCATAAGTTCAGCTTATCAGTCATGCATCAGATATGCATGTTTAGTTATGCTATATTTAGTTTAGCATTCATGTCAGTCCAAAAATCATGAGTGAGTTGATCATGATTAGTATATGCGTCGTCTTATCTTTTCTTCCCTCTCAATCAGTCATTATTCAAGGACAAATATTCCCAAGGGGGAGATATTGTAATACCCTAAAAATTCAGACCAATATTAGGACCATGCTTCAAAATCATGAGTATTAAATATTAGTGCTTTGTTAGTGTTAAGATCAAGTTTGAGGTGTATTAAGGCCTCAAATAACTGTTAGCTAATAGATGAATCAAAATATTCCTTACCGATCGAATTCTGGAGAAAGATATTGCCATAGTCAGATTCAAACGAATATATCTCTCATTATACTTGGAATTTTTGAGCTCATGACCTATAAACAGATATATAATTAAATTATCTTTCCAATGATACCTATTTCGCCTAAATCCGATATCGGAGAGAAAAGTTATGCCTATTTTACTCAAGCATGTCGAGCTGGCAACTGTGTGACGACAATTTTGATGGCCTGTCACATTTGTGACGTCTTGTCAAAAATGTCGTCAGCCTTAGGAAGAATCCAGCTTCTGTGTGACGACATTTTTGATAGCCTGTCACATTTTTTATGCCTTGTCAGCTATGATTTTTCAGAAACTAGGAATTTATTTCGTAAGGGTATTTTGATCATTTCCTTCACCTTCCACGACTTATAACCCTAAAGAGGCGTAATTTTTCCCATTTTTCTTTAGTTAAGCATCTAAAAAAACCCTCTCTTACGCTCTCAACCACAAGATTAGGGTTTTCATCAAACTCATCTGTCAAAAGCAAGATTCAAGCCTTTTTCCACGATAATTGAGAATTTAGCTTCCCAATCCAAGAACTCTCCAGCAAATCATCAAGGTTTTCTTTCTAAGGTATGCGTAGTGTTCATCTATGGATCCAATCCGTTCATAGAGCTCAAGAACAATGTTTTAAATATTATTTTGTAAACTTTTTGTGATGATATGAGTATATACATGTTGATGATTGTTGTTTAAGTTTCAATGTGATGTCTAAAGGTGTTTTCATGGAATATAGATGTTAGTTAATTGAAAACCATGAACTTTAGGTGGTTTAATGTGGTGCAAGTATGAAACCCACCTATTCCTTAAAGAATGCATGCAAGGTGTTTGATAAAATTCTTAGGATGCTAGAAATTCATGTTTGTATGGTTCTATGATGTCTAAATGACAAGTCCATGTTAGGTATATACTTCAATATGAATTCCATGCTTTTCATGTGCTGCTATTGTGGTGGTATGGAGCATGTAAGATAATGGAGATATACAGTATGTACACAAAATATATCCATGCATTCCCTACAATGTTTAAGATGTTGAGTAACTATATGAGATATGATATCCCCTACTTATGATACTATGAATTGTGGACTCAAATCTTGTGATCAAGTTATGTCATGTGTGTCAGTTTTCTTTTATCGAGTCCTGGGGGTATTCACACCCAAAAACATAGTTGTGTGCCTAGATCCATGTCATGTTGTCACGATAATCTCAATCAAGCAATAATCTATAGAACTCAGTCAGTCATGTGACTCAAGAAACCTCAGAAATCTCATGATCTCAGTTAACTCTCAGATAATAGTACTACTCCATCAGTCAACGGAAGTCAGTTAATCTATCCATGTACAGTCAGTTGAATCATATTTAGTCTCTTTAGATGGGAGTAGAAGTTAGCACCGAGTGAACCCAAGTATGGGAACTCACCTACTAGTTTAGGGTGTGATTCTTACCAGTCTTCCTTGTGTTCCAGAACTACGTAGCCAGCATAGGTTGAGACATATTAGCCTGTCAGATTAGGGTTGATGAGGTGGCTTAACCTGTCAATTTAGGGTTTCCACCGTTCTCCTTTCGAATACCTGCCAGCTAAGGGTCACCCACAACTTTCCTTACCAGTGGCACGGTGTTGACACCCCTCCAGTCGGGGCAGAGATTGGACCCTAACTTAGCTATATGCGTTATTGGGGCATGTCGGTTAAACAACTACCTCCCACATTTTTAGAATCAGTCTTAGTAAAAGATCTCAGATAGGTCTTTAGATTTCAGTATATCAGGATTGTCGGATATAGTCAGACTTAGTTACAATATGGAACTCAGATAGTTCCATTAGATTCAGGATTGTCAGATACAGTTGCCCATGTTATCAGATTTTAGTATCAGTCATGTTAGCCATTAGTAAACCATGTATTAGTATATTGGACTAGCTATCATGCACCCACGATTTTAGTTTCTATGTATGCATGTTTGTACTCTTACGTTCATGTCAGTCAGACAGTTAGCATTGTTCATGCATGTAAAACCTATTTATATTTAGCCTACCTCACTCGTATAATCAGTACATTTCCTCGTACTGACGTATTTGTGCTATGGTGCTTTCTTTTTATGTTACGCCATAGGTTCAGAGGCACGAGCTCCAGATCAGCAGTAACAGTAGCATTTCCAGTCGCAGAGATTCAGTGAGTCCTCTTCATTCAAGGACAATATCATTTGATTTATTCATTATTATTTTAGCCAGTTATCTATTTACGGAGTTAGTTAGAGACATGTTCCTTCAACTCCTTATTCAGACTACACTTAGAGGCTTTCAGATTTAGTATTCAGACTTATGTTCAGATTTGATTTAGTTTTCAGTTGTTTTGGGTATCTTTTACCCATATGGATGTTATGTTTTGATAGATTCTTTATTCAGTTGAACCTTATGGCCTACATGTTCATGTTTTCCGCATTATTACATTATATATTACAGTGTACAGGTACAGATATCAGTTATGGGTTAGCTTGTGATCCTTCAGGGTCATAAGCATGGTGTAGCATTTTGGTTCAGGAAAATTGGGGTTTTTCACAACACTAACCACATTCGCACAACTTCCACTGTCTATCACCATAGTGCACACACTTTCCTTCACAAGATATTTAGATGGAATAGATTCTCCCGTTGGCTAGGATCATCTATCGCCTTACAAATCATGGCACGCCTCACTACAAAGTTTGGAACTATACACTCCCCTTCTTGTGGATAAGCATCCTCATAATTATCATTATCATGTGGCTCTCCCTTGGTCGTCTCTCCATATTGAGGCTCGGCCTTACTCTCATCACCCTTAATACCCATTCCTTCACCAATGAAATATAATCTACCTTTCCTTAGGATTACATTGCGTCAGTTAGGGCATTTATTGTCTTTATTCCCCAACCTTGACACTTGAAGCATTGGAACCCTTTAGGATTAGTATACTTGTGAGCTTCTTGCCTTGTAGGGATTTTGTGGACTATTTTGGACTCGAGCAGCCTAGTAGCGGCGGGTTGGTCCTTATTTTTGGGCCAACCCAAAGAGGATTGAACCATATCCTTGCCCCTCAGCCAACCCGAGGTTGATTATCCCTTTGCTTTGAACGAAGACCTCTCTTTAAGTTACTTTTCAATCTCAAGATCCATTTCGAAAATATTTTTGATGGTATCAAACTTGTGAAGTGTCCAATGAGTGGAGATCTCTTTGTTCAACCCACACTTAAAACGAATAATTTCATGACTAATTTGTTGTCCATGATGATCAAGCTTCAACATGAGTTGTTTAAACTCGTCATAATATGCCATCACACTTTGATTCCCTTATCAGAAGTTGTACAATCTAGCGAGCAACTTAAATCGATAACTCTCGGGAAGGTACTGTTGTCTCATGAGGTACCTCAACCAAAACCAAGGTGGTGATTTTCTATCAATCAACTCATTACCAAACCATTTGACGTATTCAGCATAGACTTCAAAGTGAGCTATGGCGTAACAACTCTTCTTTTTCTCCAAGATATCATTTACTTGAAGCACTTTATCACACGCCGACTCCCAAGCAAGAGACGCCTCGGGTTCACTTTTACCCTTAAAGATAGGTAGGCTCAATTTGATGGTATTGATGCCTATGTCTCTCTCTTGGTATCGGTTTTTCCTTTCTCCATACCTTTGGTATCTTCTTGGATCCACACATCCCCCTCTTACCTCCTTATTGCTTATGTAAGCATCATCAAGGGTTCCATACCCTTCATAATCCTCTCTACCATACTTCTCTAAGTAGACAGGATGGTTTTTGGATGTTTGGGACTTAATTTGGAGGGATTGGATTTTTTAGAGGTGGTGGTATCTGGTTTAGTAGAGCTCAGAAGGGAGGGTTTGGATTTAGTAGAGGTATTGGATGCCCAAGCCCCTCTTGCAGAACTTGAGGAGTTTCGGAATTAGTTGGTCTATTGGAGTCTCAGGTTAGGGGCAAGGGGTGGTTTGGCTTGCGGCATTTAGTGGAGCTAGTGAAGGATTTGGCAATTGTGTCCGTGTTTCGGGAGTAACGGCGGTGGAGAAATTTCTATCATGTCCACTTGACGAAACATGTTGAGGAGTAGAAGGGTGAGAGTTCCTTTGACTATCCACTTGTTCTAACCTCCCACTAATAGTCATTATTTCTCCCCTTATGGCTCTCACTTTCGTACAGAACCTTTCAAGAGTTTAGGTTATAGCCTCAAGAGTGACCCTCATATTCTCCATTTCATTAGAATCCATGGTTTGAGACGTGGTTCCCTCTATTGTCAATGTATCACCGACAAAGTAACAAACAAGTTATTTTAAAACCTCTCCTCACCCACACTGTCTTGGATCACTCTTACTCGAGCTCCACAAGTGTTGTAGATTGGCTAGTAACCCATGAATCCTTAACGTTTGACTATGATCTTTGTCCGGAGTGGATTCTTGTTTGAAACTCAAAGAATTCCTATCGGACTAGAGTCAAGGAGTTACAACGTATTCAAGCGACAAAAACACACAAACACATGATGACACGAATACAAGGCTTCAAAGGACTAATAGACAACCTAGTAGGAATGTACTAGCTTGCTAATTAGTTCTCGAGTCAATTAGAAGAAACTAAGAATCAATAATTACAAACTAGAATATCCAAATTGAGTTTAATTAATGATGTGAATAGTGATTAAGGTGATGTGGTAGCATGGTATTGGTCACGGGTCCATACATTTTGTTCAACAACTTGAAGCCTTAATCTTCACAATTTTGTAATGGATGACTTTGCTTTTGGAGGGAAAGTAAAGTCTTGTAACTTTTTCCAAGTCAAAAAGGTGAGGCTTGACTTTACTAGTTCTACAAGACAAGGCTCC
>NW_025880205.1:0-3908 GCF_002878395.1 Capsicum annuum
TACACTAATACTTGCCAAACTAAGTATTATATTACTCAATATAAGTAGGCTAAAGGGTTTGGCTAGAATTAATAGTGTATAGCAGAAATGTAATTGTGAGTTTAAAAAAAAAATTCTGCTTATTTTTTTCTTTTCTTGGTAAGCAGCTTTTGGAAAAGATAAAAAAAAAACTTTGAGAAGTAAGAAAAATGGGTAGCTCAATTATTTTGAGACGGAGAAAGCAATATCAATTTTGAATGGTATGTAACGAATATAATATTAAGATTTGACTTTTAATTTGCATGTCACTTAACTTAATATAATTATCCGCTACTTTTCTTTAATACATTATAAATTCTTATTCCTTATCTATGTCCTTTTTAATTATTTATTTTCACAATTTTTAAAATATCTAAATTTGTTAATAATATTTTTGAATACCATTTATTTACTTTATTTTATTTTTAAATAAACTTCAAATCTTCACCATACATCTACCCACCCCTTTTTTTTTACATAAGTCATAAATGTACTATTTTTAATTAATATCTTACTAACTTATCACCTTGCCTAGTTTTGAAACATAATTTTCTATTGAAAAATAAAATTTTGATGTAATATTATTTAAACAATTCATTAAATTTCACAATTACCTCAACAATATACGAAATCTCAAAAATTAATTATTTTTGTGTCAAAATTCATATTCAACATGTGTTTATACAGTAGAGTGAAACAATAAATAAACATTTACATGTTACATTAGTTATATAATTAATCTATACAAACACATTCAAACAATTTTAGATAGAATTCAAACACACATACAAAAAATCTAATTCGTCAATAAAAATAATTTTATCTTAATATATGAATAATTGATATGTCAATTACTAAACAATTCAATATTAATTTTGAATATATATCAAATATTACTACAATGATAAGGAAAGGCAAAATAAATCAAATCAATTAAATAGATTATTTTACAATTTGTATACTTTTCCTAACATAATTTAAAAGATGCTCATTTCAAATTAAATACTTATATTTATAAAACATATGCTCTTTTTTATCAAGCAAACAAATAAAATAATAATTAAAAAATAATAACCTTTTTATATTTCTAGATTTTACCAAGAGGTATCACTATTATTGTTGGTGCTAGTGTTACTGCGAAAAATATTAATGAAATTTTTTTAAATCTTAAATTTATGAATATAATAAAACATTTCTTGAGAAAAATAAGCATCAGGAATAAATACCACATCAAAGTTATAATAAATATTCCACCACCAGCAACTAAAATTAAAGAAAAAGTGATGAGGATAATCAATATAATCTTTTGTATTTATTTTTATAAAAAATCAAATGAACAAAATCATAACAGAAAGTATTACTTACTTGAATTCAAACTAGAAAAATAGCTTAGCATGTAATACTGCTATATATCATTCATCTGCATATAAAAAGTGAAAGTGTAAAAATAAAATAAAATATGGAATATGAAGAATTTAGTAAATAAATCTATGAATAAACCTAATGATCAATTTAATTTAATAAAACAAAAAGAAAAAGAAAGCTTAGCATTATAAATAACTGTAGAAGTATATATAGTAGAAATTAAGCAGTAGAACTTGATTCCAATTCTAATTTTATTTAAATTTAAATTCAAAAAACTAACTAATTAAGATATTAATTAGGATAAATATCAATTTTAAAAAACAAATAAGGAAAAACTTATAGTTGCTATAAAAAAGGAGAATTCATAACCAAACAATAGATTTTCAATTTAAATTCAATAATAATCTTTATGTGTAGGATAATTAGGAGGTATTTTTAATTTGTATTTAAATTCAACTTACTTCTTATACAACGTATGTAATAATGATTGTTTGATTATTTATTCATTTATTATTATTATTATTTTATTATTGCTACTAATACTACGCACTGCCACTGCAACTTTTACTGCTCCTATTGATTATTAGTATTATTATTATACTTTCGTTTTTAGTTTAATATATAAATAAATTATATTTAGATAGTGTAGATACTTAATTTCGTCCCTCCTCGATATCGTTTTTACCCATTTTTACTTTAGCCTACCGTGTACCCTTACCCATTTAATTATTCCCCACAAAAATATAAAAAAATAATAAAAAATAATACCTCTAACTAACTTATCTTATCCTAACAACCTACCCAATAAAAAACTTCCACCTCCCTACCCACTCACATTTTTTTTATCCTCACATAATATACCTAACAAAAACAAAAAGGACCCATTTTTTGTCACCATCTTCTTCTTGATTTTTTTGGATCTATATAGAGGACAGAACATATAATTTAAAAGGGGTGGGGGTGGGGGTGGGGGGGTCTCGGATACACCATAACTAACAGAGAAATTTTTTCTTCCTTCTTCACCAAAACACCCTCACAGCCGATATACAAACGCACTTCCATCGTCACTGCTATACACAAACAACCATATACACATCACAGACCTCTCACAGAATTCCCATTCACAGAATTGTATACACACACATACATATACGGGATTCACTCGCAAGCATGGGATTGGGGGATTATTTTTCTTTTGATTAATTCACTGTTAAACACATACACATAAGGGATCCTTGTCATTTTTTGATCAATTTACACCCACCACTCTCAGAAAATCTTCCATTTCCATATACGCACACTGTCACGTACGCACAGATCGGAGAGGAAAGATATCGAGGGAGAGGAATAGTGATGAGAGAGAGATTCGAGAGAAGAGAAATTGAGAGAGATTGGAGAACAATAAGAAATTTGGTCTGAATCGTTGAGAAAAACAGCGAGAAACATTGAGCAAAATAGTTTTTCGGCAACCTACTGCCGGAAACATTCGTTGTTCCAGGTTTTCTAACTCTTTTCCTCTGTTTTGTTACTGCCGGAGCTCCGACTAAGTGCTAAAGATAACCCAGCACGGATTCCAGTGGGTTTCGGTCAAATTCGGTTGGAAATTATTGATTTTTGGTTCGTATCAACGTCTTTTGAGTTAGGTTTGATTCTTGTTTGGGTTTGCGAGTCTTGATACTGAGCTGGTGTCGATCATTTTTGAGGTTTTTCATCGGGTCAAAATCTGTCCAGTTTGTATTTCTCTATATCGAGTCGAGTTTGGTTGTGGTTGAGGTTCGATTGGAGGTTTTCGGATGCGGACTCTTTTAATTCGAATAACATTGAGTTCAAAATCTTCAAATTAAGGTCCAATTCTACTCTTTTCCTCTTTTAATTTCATTAATGATGATATCCGTGCATTGGATTGAATATCGTGTTGGTTGATCTTTATTGGTGATGAATTGCTACTTTGTTTGATTTGTTGCTGATTCCCTCGATTATATATGGTGTGATGATATGATATCATTTGAGATTTGAAATTGGTAATTTGAGTATAGAATTGGGGGTGGGAATTAAAAGATCGAATAAGGTGAACGTTGATTAATTTTGATTCATCGTTGGATATTGTTGAAACTGATAGTATCATGGTTTAGATTGTTAAATTGGTAGGCAAATACTAAGTTTGGGTAGGTAAATTGTAGAAAAATGGAAGATGGTGATTTGCTGAATATATGAATATTCATTGAATGGTTCTTTCTATTTTAACGCACAAAAAATTGAGAAAATGTATTCATTTTACCGGGGAATGCCTCGAGATTTTATGTATTTATTCAATGGGGAATGCCCCGATGTATCATGTTGGCGGAAAATGATCGTGATGAAGGCCCGTGGCGTCGGGTAAAGCATTGGAGCTTAGTCTAGGATTAGTTTAGAATAGGATTTATATTTTCGTATTTTTCTATTTTTGGACTGTATAATTGGACTGGACTTTACATTTTGGATTGTTTTGTTTTTGTTTATTGTTTGATTATTTTGCCTGCTTTTGT
>NW_025880205.1:4008-4480 GCF_002878395.1 Capsicum annuum
TCTATTTTTGGACTGTATAATTGGACTGGACTTTACATTTTGGATTGTTTTGTTTTTGTTTATTGTTTGATTATTTTGCCTACTTTTGTGTGGTTTATACATTTCTTAGTGTCAAAAAATAGTCGATACACTCTACCAAGCGACCGTGGTTGAACCACGGGATCGAGGGGTGCCTAGCACCTTCCCCTCGGTCAACAAAATTCCTTAGCCGGAATCTCTGATCGCAAATCAATTTAAAGAGTCAAATAGTTTTGAAAAGGATTTTCCAATGGTGACTTGGCACACCTGATTTATGCCAAGTGGCGACTCTGAATTTTGATTGTTAAAAATAATCCTTTTTCGAAACAAATTTTCATCTTTTGTCACTTTAATAATCAAAACCCTTTCGAACATTAAATTATAACTATTTTTTGAAGTCAAAAAAGGGGCGTGACAGCTCTGGCGACTCTGCTGGGGACCAGTATGAGAATTC
>NW_025880206.1:0-3685 GCF_002878395.1 Capsicum annuum
AATTTCACCTTTCCATTCAAGGACTGATTCATTTGGAAAGTGGAAATATACCTTTTTCGTGCAGTAATCAATTGTGGCATAACAAGACGCCAAACAGTCCATACCCATTATAACATCAAAATCTACCATTTCTAACTCCACAAGATCAACCATCGTATCATGACCATAAACAGTTACTATGCAGTTTCGATAAACCCTTCTAGCTATAATAGATTCCCCAACCGGTGTGGACACTTCAAATAGATTAACTAATAGTTTGGGTATTCTTTCGAACTTTCCAGCAACCAATGGAGTAACATAAGATAATGTAAAACCGGAATCAATTAAGGCATATAAATCGAATGAAAAGATAGACAACGTACCCGTAACCATATCTGCGAAAGCCTCTAAATTCTATCGATCCGCTAGAGCATACATACAATTTTGAGCCCTGCTAGAACTAGTGGCTCCTCTATCACCTCTAACATGACCCATTGGTTGTGCACCCCTTCCTGAATAAGGCATGGATGATGATGATGCAACAAATGACCCTGTAGGTTGTGCCATACCCCCTATGCCCCTTCGTGGGCATTCTCTCATCATATGCCCCAACATACCACACCAAAAGCAAACATTGGTCTCCAGCCGACATGCACCCAAATGATACCTTCCATATTTATTGCATGGCTCTCGAGGAGGTCTCGATTGGCTCATATTCCCTTGCCCTTGGTACCCCACTATCCGCAAACTCTGACTCTCACTTCTGTGCCCAAATTGATTTCCTCTGGACCCTTGGAACTGTGGTGGGGCACTAGCTGCAGAATAAGAGGATAATGGCCTAGGTGGTCTAGCAGAAAACTTTGGTCTGAACCCTCCTTCGGATGTCATGAACTGCCTTATAGATCTGACCCTCTTGGAATATCCTCTTTCTAATTCCTGTGTTCTTCTCCTCTGCCTCTAATCTTCTATTTTTTGTGCAAAAGCTTGGATCCTCGCTATGTCCATATCTTTGTTCAAAGTGGCAATAGTACAATCTCTAACTATATATGGATCTAGCCTATCCATATATTGATGAACTCTGTCATCCATAGTAGCTACAATATTAGGAGCATATCTCGACAAGGAATTAAATCGGAGACTGTACTCCCTCACTCTCATATTCCCCTGACGAAGATTTAAAAACTGATCTGCACGGGCGTGACGAATCTCGAATGGAAGATAATGATCAAGAAATGCCTCTTTGAACTCTTTCCAAGTAGTTGGGGGTGCATCAATACCCCTAGATCATTTCCAGTCCTCATACCAATAGATAGCCTCCCCTTTAAATCTATACGCCGCTAACTCCACTGTCTCTCTACCCGTTATATGCATAACATCTAAGGCCCTTTGAATTTGATCAATAAAGTCCTGTGGGTCCTCGTTAAGATCTGATCCAGTAAAAGTGGGAGGATCCATCTTAAGAAAATCCTGTGTTTGAAGGCTAGCCGCCCTATCTGTACCACTAGGACCCGTGGAAGGAATGGCTTACCCTTGAGCTTGCCCAGCAACTATACGAGTCAAAAGTTGCACTGTATTTCTAAGATCTTGATCAACAACATTAATAGGTGCCTCTGGGGGTATAGTTCTCCTCCCCCTTATTTCTTCTGGACTGGAGGAAGTTTTTGATGCATGCTCAGTTGGAGCCTCACTTTTATTAGCTGGTATAGTAGGTGACTTACTAGTTCCCTCTCCGGCATCCATATCTACTTGCATACCGCTATTCTTACTTCTGGTAACTGGCATCATTACTATAATAAGAGAAACAAACGGATTTAGTGGTCAACTATGACTTCATATACAATATAGGCTCTATCGCACGATCTAAGACATGAAGAAGAAAACAATTCCTAAATGTCCATAGCCTCCTGTTTATAGATGCGGTGCATGACACACCGATAAACAAGACTCTACATAGACACGGTTTTGTAGACTCACTAGGACGAACTGCTCTGATACCACTTTTGTCATGCCTCAAATCCTATTGGTACGGACTGGCACCCATAATCGAGGAGGCCCGGGAGAACCAGCTCATAACCTTATACTTTCCATGCACACCTCTATGACAACCCAAAATTCGGACAGCATTATATCGCATATAAAAGGAAATAATCACCTGTATAAGCTCGAGCACACATATATATATACAATACTTGGCCGTTGGAGCCATCATGTCTATTAACAAAACACCACCTTGACTGTACATTAGGTCTACAAAGCCTCTAGACAATACACAGAGTTTAACTAAGTTCGGGACACACCCCACCATATAACTAACTTCTATACAATACCAAAAGTGACTGGATATGACACGGAAAGCCCCAAATCAAACTGGAGGTCACCAAAAGTAGTTGGATATCCTGGCTCCTACTTGTGTGGTGTATGAGCTGAGGTACCTGTGCCTGCAGCATGAAATGTAGGTCCCCCATGAGGGACATCAGTACAAAATATGTACTGAGTATGTAAAGCTGTAGATAATCACATATGATATAGGAGCTCAATAGAAATCAGAAAGAAGTGAATAAATCGTAATAGGAGTGGACCACACTTACTAGAACTTGTGACAACCTGTACATTGTATTTATTCAATCACTTTACCTTCATTCTTATCATCTTTGTAACCATTACTGTACTGTACTGTGACCATTAGGTTGCCTCCAGTACATATCAACTAGAATCGACCCATGATAGGCTTATACCCCTGGGATACCACCCATAAACAATAAATAGGGATCAACCCATGATAGGCTTATGCCCTTGGGATACCACCCGTTAAGAGAGAACTTCCATCACTTAGTTCAATTAATCTTTGAGATTGTTATTTCAGTCGCCACCGTATTTTTGATACTTTAAAACAATGATACATCAATAAGAGACATATAAATAGACTATTAATGCAATAACAATGAAGTAAGAACTCATTGGCACATCAATGAAGTGTTTTGGAGTCATCAATACCATAACAATGAAGTAGGAACTTATTGGTATATCAATGAAACATTTTGGAGTCATTAATAGCACATGGATCTTGTTTGAGTAACCGGATACCTTCTGACATTCATTAGTGCAATAAACATGTAGAATTTGGAAGACAAGTAAGTATTGGAATGTCTTGATATCTTGTAGGGTGGAAACAAATTCATTAGTAACGTAGGACATCATATAAAACCATTATGGATCACATGTTATTGAATAACTTTGGAAACTTTCTTAATAGAACAATTGTTCACTTTCATGCCAAAGATATGGCATAGAGTATGCTTTACATACCTGACTATCAACCTTCAATACTAGTCCCAAATGGACTTCCCATCTTTTCAGATTACTTATCTACCATGAACATATATAGCAATCTAGTATTAGCAACCAAACGTCACAATTCAATTATTTGAATTCACCAAATTAGTGGTTGAGTAGTAACCGTTAATTACACCATAAAGGGTGTCACTTTAACCTTCTTATACTCCGATTACATTCACATGTCATGCATATTCATACAATATCCTCCAATATCAAGTTTGGATTCATTTATCCTTCCAACCAATCCATTAAACCAAATTGAGCCATAGACATAAATAATCATCAATTCAATAGTATATCACCATATCCACCTTCCATAACTCAATTACCATATCCACCTTCCACAATTCAATACAACCAAACCATACAA
>NW_025880207.1:0-4894 GCF_002878395.1 Capsicum annuum
AAATATGATATTATTAAACATTATTGGATAGTGCATTATATTTATCTTTCACAATAATAAAATTTTACTATATATTTTGTTTTATTTCTTTTTAACTTGATGCACATTGACCCAACACAAATTCTAAGAAAATATTCATTAAAATTTTATTTTATTAAATTTATTAATTTTGTACTTTAAAGTTAAGTTTAAATATTAGTATTTCTATATGAGAAAAAAATAATTTTAAAATTTAAATTTTCTAAAATAAATAAATAAATAAAAAGATTATTTTTCTATAAAAAAGTCAATTAAAATAATAAAATTGATTTACTTTAAATATTTAGTTGCAATTAATTAAGATAATTTTTTATTTTATCATGATTTATGGTGCACCGATAAAATCTTGAGAGTTGAATAGAACTTTTATCTATTTTTAAAAAAGTATTTTAACTTGTTAATTATTGTGATTTATAATAATTTTTATGTAATTATCAAATAATATATTTACTCCTTGTGTCCCAATTTATGTGGCTTCGATACAATTTTGAGAATCAACTAAAATTTTTATATATCTTTTAAATATTTTAAGTTGTTAATTATTATGATTTACAATACTTTTTCTTTTATCTCAATTTATGTGGCTTTGCTAAAATAATGAGAGTCAATAAAATTCTATATGTCTTTTAAATATTTTAAGTTATTAATTATTGTGATTCGTGCTAACAAATTAGTTTTGAACATGATAGCCAATTTAAAAAAAAAAATACTTTCAATATGTAGTTATAGTTAATTAATATAAATTAATAGAATATATTAAATATCTAAACCATTATGATGAAATAATGAAATTATTATATATTGGGGCATGGTATGTAATTAAGTGGGAGTGGAGGAGTTTTTTGGTAATTACATGAGAGCTGGTCGAAACCACCTCTTCTATATAACTAGAGGAGCATGACCCGTGTCAGCACGGATCCAACATTAATATATTTTGATTATGTATGATAAGTTAGATTGATGTCAATTTCAATTATGAATTATAAAAATATGAATACACAAAACATATTAACTGCTTGATAGTATTTTTTAAGGAGCCAAATTATCTCACAAGATAATTATGAATAACTTACTCACATGAATAGCAAAATTCTATGCATTTGAAGTTTAGATCTTTAGTCATAATTGAGATTTGCTACATTATTTTTTATGGTAACATTATTTCTTATGCACTGTTTAATGTGTTATATTAAAACTTGTCTTTTCAATCTTGATATCTTTAAACAGAAGTTAAAAAAAAAAAAATTGCATATACATTTTAAGATTCATCCAGAATCTAGCACGGGTTCAACATACGTTATTTTTTTCTCAATTTATGTGACACTAATAGAATTTAGATAATCAATCATACTTTCAATATGTATTTAGATAATTTAATTTATTAACAATTGTAATTTATAATATTTTTTTGTCTAATTTTCAAATAATATATATTACTTTTCTTATCCAACTTTTGTGGCATTTTAGTCAATTATATTTTAAAAATAATTTAAGTTTTTAATTTTTGTGGTTTATAATACCTTTCTTCTATTCCAATTTAAGTGACACTGACATAATTTTGAGAGTCAAACAAATGTTTTATATTTTAAAAATATTTTAATTATTAATTATTGTTATTTATAGTATTTTTACATTTTTTTGAAATATATAACAGATTAAATTATTTTTGGATATTTTAAATTGTTAACTATTGTAATTTATAACACTTTTTATGTAATTTTTGAATAATATATGTTACTCTCCTTATCCAGAGTTTTGTGTCATTAATAGCCAATTATATTTCTTAAATAATTTAAATTTTTAATTATTGTGATTTATAATATTTTTTCTATTTCAATTTAAGTGGCACAATGCTTAGATGATCATAATAATTAATTAGGGGTGATATAATAAAATACAATTGAAGCAACGAAGCATAAGTGCCTTAAATGACTTACAACAACTAATTAAAAGTGACATAGCAAAATAACTACAAAAAATACTTGTGAAAAAAATTTAAGTGGACCTCATATAAGACGTCGAGTTAATTTAAAACATCAAGAGTTAATTTATCATTTTTATATCTATTTTACACTTTTTATTAAATATTATTAATTTTTTAATACTTGAATGACCTATAATAATTAATTAGAGTGATATTTTGTAAAACTATGGTTGAAGTAACTGAAGTACACATGTCATAAATGTCTATTTTACTTTTTTTAATTAAATGTTATTAAATTTTGAATACATAAATTACTATAATAATAATTAATTAGAGGTGATATAGTAAAATTACGATTGAAGCAACTGAAACAGATATGTCACAATAATTTAGTTTATCTTTTTTAAAAAAAATTATTAATAATTTTTAATACATAATGACTTATAATAATTAATTAAGGGTTCTATAATAAAATCACAAATTGGATATTATTAATTATTCAATATATAAATGACTTATAATAATTAATTTGGGTGGTATAGTAAAATTACGGAACAACTGGCGAAGCAGCATGATGACACTTCATTAGGGGTACGAATTGTAATTTGATGGAAAAAGATAGACATTTCATTAGGGTATGGATTGTAATTTTATCGAAAAGAATGGCTGTTTGTTGGGGTTGTTGGAAAAGTCCAAATGAAGAAATACAGAACACAATTCAATTTAACCAACCTTATCTAGTAAATTATATAGAGTGACCGTAATACCCTCAACCTTTTTTCCAATGACATTAATCTGACATGTTGAAACCATCATTTTTCTATATTATAGAAGAATTGGTTTCGACCAGCTCTTTATTATTTACCATTTAATCCTTAATTGCTTTGTAATTTATTATATTACCCCTAATTAATTATTATAAGTCATTTATATATTAGAATTAATAATATTTTTATTATAGTACACTTAATTAATTCTTATAAGTCATTTATGCATTAGAATTAATAATATTTAATTTAAAAAGTAGATATTTATGACGTTTGTTTCAGTTGCTTTAATCGTGATTTTACTATATTATCCCTAATTAATTATTACAAGTCATTTATGTATTGAAAAAATTAATAATATTTAATTAAAAAAATAGATGACATGTCTGCCTATATTAACCCTAATTGTTCAGTGAATTATTATATTACCCCTAATTAACTATTATAAGTCATTTATATATTAAAATTAATTAAAGAAGTCATTTATATATTAGAATTAGTAATATTTAAGTAAAAAATAGATATTTATGATGTTTGTTTCAGCTGCTTTAATCGTGATTTTACTATATCATTCCTAATTAATTATTATAAGTCATTTATGTATTAAAAATTAACAATATTTAATTAAAAAATCAGTTGCTTCGTCATTTGCTATATTATCTCTGATTGCTCAGTGATTTACTATATTACCCCTAATTAATTATTATAAGTCATTTATATATTAGAATTAATACTATTTTTTATTATATTATCCCTGATTGATTATTATAAGTCATTTATATATTAGAATTAATAATATTTAATTTAAAAAATAGATATTTATGACGTTTATTTCAGCTGCTTTAATCGTGATATTACTATATCATCCCTAATTAATTATTATAAGTCATTTCTGTATTAAAAAAATTAATAATATTTAATTAAAAAAATAGATGACATGTCTGTCTATGGTTTCGACCAGCGCTTCACTAATTACTATATTTCCCCTAATTGCTCTGTGAATTACTATACAATCCCTAATTAATTATTATAAGTCATTTATATATTAGAATTAATAATATCTTTTATTATATTACCCCTAACTAATTATTATAAGTCATTTACTATATTGCCTCTAATTGCTCCATGATTTACTATATTACCCCTAATTAATTATTATAAGTCATTTATATATTATAATTAAGAATATTTTTTATTAGTTATTTATGTATTAAAAAATTTATAATATTTAATTAAAATATTAATTTCGACATGGCTGCTTCAAGAGTTGCACCGTGATTTCACTATATCACCCTAATTAATTACTATAAGTCATTTATGTATTAGAAAATAAATAGTAGTTAATTAAACCAAGAAAAATATGCGTTTATGACATATCTGCTTCAATTGTAATCATCTTTGAGAAGATGATCCAAGACTTTATTGTTAATTGAAGTATCTTTTGTTCCAGTTTTTGTATGAAATAATCCTATGAATATTAGTTTCACATCTTTTCTATATTCGTAACAAGTCTCAATCTTATCATCAAACAATTAAAATAACTCGACTACACGATACATCACACTTTCTTATCATGTGGAAAAGAACTATCTCATAAAACTTCACTTCTTGGCAAGTACCGTCAAATAGTTATTATTTAAAAAGTTATCGTTTTAAATCAATGTACATTTATGTTTGTATTTCATCAATATCAAATATTAGTGCTAAAAGATGTCTATAGTATTGGGCCCGTGCTGACACAGGTCATGCACCTCTAGTGAAGTGGTTTCGACCACCACTTCATTTACTATACTACCCACAATCATTTACTATATTACATCCTAATTGCTCCATAATTTACTATACTATCCCTAATTAATTATTACAAGTTATTTATATATTAGAATTAATAATATTTTTTATTATATTATCCCTAATTAATTATTATAAGTCGTTTATATATTAGAATTTATAATATTTAATTAAAAATTAGATATTTATAACGTTTGTTTCAGCTGCTTTAACCGTGATTTTACTATATTATCCCTAATTAATTATTATGAGTCATTTATGTATTAAAAAATTAATAATATTTAATTCAAAAAATAGATTACTATATTAACCCCTATCATTTACTATATTACCCCTAATTGCTCCGTAGTTTACTATATTATCCCTAATTAAT
>NW_025880208.1:0-1032 GCF_002878395.1 Capsicum annuum
TTACATACTAAAAACAAATATATCTAACAACAATGAGTTTAAACAAAACACAAATACATCTTTTAAGTAAAGATTGAAACTTTATCCAAAATAATCAAAGAATAAAGTCAAAAAAGAAACATACAACTATTGCTAGCTCATTTTTATATCATGAACATGAAAATAATTAGAATATCGATACCACAACGTCCTAGGGCCTTCAAGGCCATCTACAGCATACAATCCCAGCAAACAAAATTATAGCTACGAACTACGAAGAAAAAAAAAGATGAAGAAGAAAACAATAAAAAAAACTAAAATTAAAAAAAAAGTGGGTTTACCTTTTGGGGGCAGCGAAACGAGACTACGAGCTTCGTCGGAATCAACTACCACCGAAAAACATCGCCGGCAACTCAAAAATTTTGAGTAGCCGACCAACTCTATGAAACAAAAATTTTTACTAAATAAAAATAACTATTTTGCTCAAAAGGATTTTTTCACCTTTCTAACCTCTTTTTTTTTTCTTCCTTTTTTCCTCTTCTCTCTACCAAAGTAGTGGTAGTATTTATAGGAGAGAATGGGGTATTTTTTTCCCCTTTTCCACCAATGTGGGAAAAAAGTATTTATAGGAAAGGATAGAGATTTATTTCTTGTCATCTACCAATGTGGGAGAAAAAACATTTAGGGGGGCTTTTGGAATGTAAACATTAAAGATAAGGTGAGGTGGAAGATAATGTGGTGGGAAATAGTACAATGTAGTACAATCTTTGAATTTCAAAATTGGAAAAGGACAAAGTTGGGGGGAATAGTACAATTTGAATTTATTGTTTGGTGGGAATTGGGTAAAAGTTATGAGAGTTCTTGAGAATTTTGAGGTTATTTAAAATATAGCCCCAATTGGAATTTAAAATTTAGCCATATTTATTTATTTTGACCAAATTAAAAATTAATTGACGAATTGCATTGCAATTATGACCAATTTTCAATTATGGTCAAATCTAATAGATTGGCTAAATTAAATTAAAATTTGATATGAATTAATACCTTTTTTTT